>NW_019154150.1:4351628-4356080 GCF_002288905.1 Enhydra lutris kenyoni
CATTTCTTTTGATGGCTGCATAGTATTCCATTGTGTATATATACCACATCTTCTTTATCCATTCGTCTGTTGATGGACATCTAGGTTGTTTCCATAGTTTGGCTATTGTAGACATTGCTGCTATAAACATTCGGGTGCACATGCCCCTTCGGATCACTACGTTTGTATCTTTAGGGTAAATACCCAGCAGTGCAATTGCTGGGTCATAGGGTAGTTCTATTTTCAACATTTTGAGGAACCTCCATGCTGTTTTCCAGAGTGGTTGCACCAGCTTGCATTCCCACCAACAGTGTAGGAGGGTTCCCCTTTCTCTGCATCCTCGCCAGCATCTGTCCTTTCCTGACTTGTTAATTTTAGCCATTCTGACTGGTGTGAGGTGGTATCTCATTGTGGTTTTGATTTGTATTTCCCTGATGCCGAGTGATGTGGAGCACTTTTTCATGTGTGTGTTGGCCATCTGGATGTCTTCTTTGCAGAAATGTCTGTTCATGTCCTCTGCCCATTTCTTGATTGGATTATTTGTTCTTTGGGTGTTGAGTTTGCTAAGTTCTTTATAGATTTTGGACACTAGCCCTTTATCCGATATGTCATTTGCAAATATCTTCTCCCATTCTGTCAGTTGTCTTTTGGTTTTGTTAACTGTTTCCTTTGCTGTGCAAAAGCTTTTGATCTTGATGAAATCCCAATAGTTCATTTTTGCCCTTGCTTCCCTTGCCTTTGGCGATGTTCCTAGGAAGATGTTGCTGCGGCTGAGGTCGAAGAGGTTGCTGCCTGTGTTCTCCTCAAGGATTTTGATGGATTCCTTTCTCACATTGAGATCCTTCATCCATTTTGAGTCTATTTTCGTGTGTGGTGTAAGGAAATGATCCAATTTCATTTTTCTGCATGTGGCTGTCCAATTTTCCCAACACCATTTGTTGAAGAGGCTGTCTTTTTTCCATTGGACATTCTTTCCTGCTTTGTCGAAGATTAGTTGACCATAGAGTTGAGGGTCTATTTCTGGGCTCTCTATTCTGTTCCATTGATCTATGTGTCTGTTTTTGTGCCAGTACCATGCTGTCTTGATGATGACAGCTTTGTAATAGAGCTTGAAGTCCGGAATTGTGATGCCACCAACTTTGGCTTTCTTTTTCAATATTCCTTTGGCTATTCGAGGTCTTTTCTGGTTCCATATAAATTTTAGGATTGTTTGTTCCATTTCTTTGAAAAAAATGGATGGTACTTTGATAGGAATTGCATTAAATGTGTAGATTGCTTTAGGTAGCATAGACATTTTCACAATATTTATTCTTCCAATCCAGGAGCATGGAATAATTTCCCATTTCTTTGTGTCTTCCTCAATTTCTTTCATGAGTACTTTATAGTTTTCTGTGTATAGTTTCTTAGTCTCTTAGGTTAGATTTATTCCTAGGTATCTTATAGTTTTGGGTGCAATTGTAAATGGGGTTGACTCCTTAATTTCTCTTTCTTCAGTCTTGTTGTTGGTGTAGAGAAATGCAACTGATTTCTGTGCATTGATTTTATATCCTGACACTTTACTGAATTCCTGTACAAGTTCTAGCAGTTTTGGAGTGGAGTCTTTTGGGTTTTCCACATATAGTATCATATCATCTGCGAAGAGTGATAGTTTGACTTCTTCTTTGCCAATTTGGATGCCTTTAATTTCCTTTTGTTGTCTGATTGCTGAGGCTAGGACTTCTAGTACTATGTTGAATAGCAGTGGTGATAACGGACATCCCTGCCGTGTTCCTGACCTGAGCGGAAAAGCTTTCAGTTTTTCTCCATTGAGAATGATATTTGCGGTGGGTTTTTCATAGATGGCTTTGATAATATTGAGGTATGTGCCCTCTATCCCTACATTTTGAAGAGTTTTGATCAGGAAGGGATGCTGTACTTTGTCAAATGCTTTTTCAGCATCTATGGAGAGTATCATATGGTTCTTGTTCTTTCTTTTATTAATGTGTTGTATCACATTGATTGATTTGCGGATGTTGAACCAACCTTGCAGCCCTGGAATAAATCCCACTTGGTCGTGGTGAATAATCCTTTTAATGTACTGTTGAATCCTATTGGCTAGTATTTTGGCGAGAATTTTCGCATCTGTGTTCATCAAGGATATTGGTCTGTAGTTCTCTTTTTTGATGGGATCCTTGTCTGGTTTTGGGATCAAGGTGATGCTGGCCTCATAAAATGAGTTTGGAAGTTTTCCTTCCCTTTCTATTTTTTGGAACAGTTTCAGGAGAATAGGAATTAGTTCTTCTTTGAATGTTTGGTAGAATTCCCCCGGGAAGCCATCTGGCCCTGGGCTTTTGTTTGTTTGGAGATTTTTGATGACTGTTTCAATCTCCTTACTGGTTATGGGTCTGTTGAGGCTTTCTATTTCTTCCTGGTTCAGTTGTGGTAGTTTATATGTCTCTAGGAATGCATCCATTTCTTCCAGATTGTCAAATTTGTTGGCGTAGAGTTGCTCATAGTATGTTCTTATAATTGTCTGTATTTCTTTGGTGTTCGTTGTGATCTCTCCTCTTTCATTCATGATTTTATTGATTTGGGTCCTTTCTCTTTTCTTTTTGATAAGTCTGGCCAGGGGTTTATCGATCTTTTTAATTCTTTCAAAGAACCAGCTCCTCGTTTCGTTGATTTTGTTCTATTGTTTTTTTGGTTTCTATTTCATTGGTTTCTGCTCTGATCTTTATGATTTCTCTTCTCCTGCTGGGTTTAGGGTTTCTTTCTTGTTCTTTCTCTAGCTCTTTTAGGTGTAGGGTTAGGTTGTGTACCTGAGACCTTTCTTGTTTCTTGAGAAAGGCTTGTACCGCTATATATTTTCCTCTCAGGACTGCTTTTGTTGTGTCCCACAGATTTTGAACCGTTGTGTTTTCATTATCATTTGTTTCCATGAATTTTTTCAACTCTTCTTTAATTTCCTGGTTGACCCATTCATTCTTTAGAAGGATGCTGTTTAGTCTCCATGTATTTGGGTTCTTTCCAAATTTCCTCTTGTGATTGAGTTCTAGCTTCAGAGCATTGTGGTCTGAAAATATGCAGGGAATGATCCCAATCTTTTGATACCGGTTGAGACCTGATTTAGGACCGAGAATATGATCTATTCTGGAGAATGTTCCATGTGCACTAGAGAAGAATGTGTATTGAGTTGCTTTGGGATGAAATGTTCTGAATATATCTGTGATGTCCATCTGGTCCAGTGTGTCATTTAAGGCCTTGATTTCCTTGTTGATCTTTTGCTTGGATGATCTGTCCATTTCAGTGAGGGGAGTGTTAAAGTCCCTTACGATTATTGCATTATTGTCGATGTGTTTCTTTGATTTTGTTATTAATTGGTTTATTAGTTGGCTGCTCCCATGTTAGGGGCATAGATATTTAAAATTGTTAGATCTTCTTGTTGGACAGTTCCTTTGAGTATGATATAGTGTCCTTCCTCATCTCTTATTATAGTCTTTGGCTTAAAATCTAATTAATCTGATATAAGGATTGCCACTCCTGCTTTCTTCTGATGTCCATTAGCATGGTAAATTCTTTTCCACCCCCTCACTTTAAATCTGGAGGTGTCTTCTGGTTTAAGATGAGTTTCTTGTAGGCAACATATAGATGGGTTTTTTTTTTTTTTTATCCATTCTGATACCCTGTGTCTTTTGATTGGGGCATTTAGCCCATTAACATTCAGGGTAAGTATTGAGAGATATGAATTTAGTGCCATTGTATTGCCCGTAAGGTGACTGTTATTGTATATTGTCTCTGTTTCTTTCTGATCTACTACTTTTAGGGTCTCTCTTTGCTTAGAGGACCCCTTTCAATATTTCCTGTAGAGCTGGTTTGGTATTTGCAAATTCTTTCAGTTTTTGTTTGTCCTGGAAGCTTTTAATCTCTCCTTCTATTTTCAATGATAGCCTAGCTGGATATAGTATTCTTGGCTGCATGTTTTTCTCGTTTAGTACTCTGAATATATCATGCCAGCTCTTTCTGGCCTGCCAGGTCTCTGTGGCAGGTCTGCTGCCAATCTAATATTTTTACCATTGTATGTTACAGACTTCTTTTCCCGGGCTGCTTTCAGGATCTTCTCTTTGTCACTAAGACTTGTAAATTTTACTATTAGGTGACGGGGTGTGGACCTATTCTTATTGATTTTGAGGGGGGGTTCTCTGAACCTCCTGGATTTTGATGCTTGTTCCCTTTGCCATATTGGGGAAATTCTCTCCAATAATTCTCTCCAATATACCTTCTGCTCCCCTCTCTCTTTCTTCTTCTTCTGGAATCCAAATTATTCTAATGTTGTTTCGTCTTCTGGTGTCACTTATCTCTCGAATTCTCCCCTCGTGGTCCAGTAGCTGTTTGTCCCTCTTTTGCTCAGCTTCTTTATTTTCTGTCATTTGGTCTTCTATATCACTAATTCTTTCTTCTGCCTCATTTATCCTAGCAGTGAGAGCCTCCATTTTT
>NW_019154150.1:4359080-4362300 GCF_002288905.1 Enhydra lutris kenyoni
TTCAGGGGAACCAGTGGTGGATTACTCTCTGTGGAAGCTCCTATGTTTGCAACTGGGCCTTCGGTCAATATTCCCTGAATATCCTCTGAAAAAGGCCTCCCCATGACGGGCAGAATACTCTGCCCACCCTTGTCATCCATTCTTCAGAACGGAGGCATCAGAGGCAGTCAAAGAAGAGAGTCAGCTGATCATCCATTCCAGTCCTTACTCCATGCAGCCAAGCAGCATGCAGTCACAAGCAGGAGCCCAAGAGTCCTTGGCAATATGAGACCCTGACTGCTCTCACTGAGCACAGGACCACAATGGAATCTTGCCACCGACCAATGAGTGCTAACTGTATGAAGGACAGCTCCATAGCCCAGGAATGTCAGCCAAGGGAAGGATCAAAAGTCAGCAAGCTTGGGAGATGAGCTACAGGAGGGCCAAGGTGGTCCATTCCAATGGGAATGAAATCAATCTGACAATTGTATTAACTCTGTTTCCCTTGGCTAAGGAAAAGTAACCCGGTGTCTCTGAGAACCTCCAGCCCAGCCTCTGCTGCCATATGACAACCCCTTATCCCTCCCCATGTCCACGTATTTCTCAGACCAGATTGTAGCGGATCCTGGGGCCCAACCTAATGTACAGGCCCATGGTCTCGGCCAGACTCCCAGGTTCACTGAGACACAGGATTTGAATGGACTCAGGCCTGAAGCTAGGATGGAATGAGAAGCAGGGCTTGGAAGTGGATACCAAGGTCCAGATTCCTTCAATACAGAGGAGCATGTGGTGATGTCAAAAAGAAAGGGACTAGCAAGCAAACTTTCCTAGCGAGCTCCCCATATCCAGAATAAGAAACTGCTGTGAGCTCGGGCAAAGGGCACCTCCAGAGGCTACACCTGGGCGCCCTGTCAGCAAGCGGCTGGGTGGTTTCTGCCAAACGCCAATCAAAGCTCATGGCCCTGGCTCCTGTTCCTGTCCTTCCAATACTGACTACCATTTGGAGTGGCTCAGGGAGCGCTGGTGTGCTATGGGGGGTGACTCTCAAGAGTTTGGAACAGGGACTCAGAGCACTCTACAAGGCAAGGGCTCTTTCAGAACACGCCCTTTCATGCAGCATTCTGGGCAGGGGTGAACAATGTTTTCTTGCTCTGGAAGGCATGTCAGTCAGCCTGGGAAAGGAGACAACCTGGCTATGCATAAGCAGGCTGACACCAGCCACCCAAGAAGGAAGCAGGACATTGTTTCTGTGTGTGTGTGTGTGTGTGTGTGTGTGTGTGTGTGACGTTTTGAGTGGTCGGTGTTGCTTCAGCGTGGTTTGAATCTGACAGGTGTTCTGAATCTTGAGGTGGTTGTGTATTTTCCATAGGTGTGTTGAAAAAGTGAGTGTATCTCTGTGCTAGAGGAATGTTGAGTGCATGCAGGTCATGAGTCTGACGGATATGGTGTGTGTCTTGTGTGTTTGACATGGCATTGGTGTGTGATGGAAATGTGTTTCCTATGGTGGCTATATGTTTCTCCAGTGCATATGGGTGGGGGGATAGGTGGTGTATACGCATGATATCCATACACTGTGTTAGTGGGTGTGGGTTGTTTGTGTTCTTTTCTTCTGGTGTGTGTGCAGTGTAGATTAGGGTGGACTAGGTGGGCTGAGTTTGGGGTATCTATGGTGTGTGCATGGTGTGTGGGGGTTGCCCAATAATGAGGTCTCATTTTGTTATGCTTGTGGGAGATGCCTGTTGTGCATGGTGAATCTCGGTGTGTGTATGGCATTTGTGCTGTGTGTGCATGGCATGCTTGTGAGTGGGCTAAGTGTTGTGAGCTTCTGGTATAGAAGTGGTGTGTATTGGGATGGGACCCCTGCATATGGAGTGTATGCATGTAATTTATGCTGTCTGTGCAGTGTGCATTGATCCATGTATCAGAGGGCTGTGTGTGTTGGTTTTGGCCTGGGTTCACTGTGTGTGTTTGGCCTATGTTTTGGGTGTGTGTGATGAATAGGAGGAATTCCTGTGGTATATGTGTAGTGATGTGAGGTGTGGGTGAGGGGTAGAGTTTAGGTATGTAGGCAGTGGATGCGTGGATTGTGGGTGCTGAAAGTGCCGTGATTCCTGTGTTGCCTGTGGAGTGTGTGTGATGCAAGGAGGTGACTTGATTGTCCATAGTGGAGTGTAGTGTCTTGCGGGTGTGGTGGTGTGTTTGTTTTCTGTATGGGTGATGTGTACAGGAGATATGTGTTCTGGGTGGATGAGGTGTAGTGAATGTGGAGCATAGGGTTGTGTTTGTGGTCTCAGGTATGTGGGTAGGTGTGTGTGTGTTCTCTAGGTTGTCTGTGTTATGTATATATGGTTTGTGATGGACATGTTCAAGACGGGACAACAATGAATGGTATGAATCGGTTGGGTGTGCGTTAAACATGTGGTTTCAGTGTGGGGTGTGTGGGGGTGTTTTTGATGGGCAGATTTTGGATGGCAAGAGGTGTGTGTTGGCGCTGTATGGATGGCGTGTGGTGGAGGTGTCATGAGCAGTGAGTGAGGTGTTGCCCATATCTGCTCTCCTTCCAGGGTGTGTGTGTGTGTGTGTGTGTGTGTGTGTGTGTGTGCTCTGAGTGCTGTGTGTGGTGTTCATGGGTTTTCACAGTGTATGTGTGGGATGTGGTATATGGGTGGTACCTGTGTCTGGGAGCCTTACCCGTGTTGGTGTTGTAGGTGTCGTGTGACTCTTCATGGAATTGTGTGTTCCGTTTCTGGAATTTCTTCGTGGTATGCATGTTTGGTGCCATGGGACGTATTGGGTGTCCTGTGTGTGTCCTGCCTATGTAGTGGTATGGAACATGGGTGATGTCTGCCTCTGTGTGTGTGTCGTATTTCGTTTTTGTGGAGTGCATGCCTGTAGGCTTTGGGTGGGTGTTTGGCCATGTGTCCATGTGACATTCGTGCTGAGTGTATGAGGTGTACGTGTGATGTGTTTGTGAGGTCCAGGCGAGGGAAGTGTCATCCATGAGGTAGGAGTGCGGTGTCTGTCGTGCGTGTGAGTTTGGGTAGCACATGGAATGTGTGTGCCTTCGATGAGTTTGCATGTAACATCGACATTCCATGCAGGTGATCTCTATGTGTAGAATGTATGGGGCGTTTTGGGGGTGACTCTGTTGCATTGGAGGTCAATGAAATGGGTGGGAGTGGTGTATGTCTGCAGTGCATGGTTTTGGATGGGTGTTTGGCGTGCACTGTGTGTTTTGCAT
>NW_019154150.1:4365300-4399225 GCF_002288905.1 Enhydra lutris kenyoni
GGACATCCATACCAGTGACCATAGGAAGGTCTGTGTTCAGGGAAACTTCTTCAGGCAGACACCCATTCTTGGCAGTGTCTTCTCAGTTGAGGAAAGAAGATAGAAGAAGAATGGGTTCTGGGCAGGTTGGATACTCAGTGTTAAGTGCAGGCCACGGCCCTTAGGCATTCAAAACATGGAATGGCAGAACATGACATCTGGTAATCCAAACTGTCAACCTATGTCAAGAAGGCTTCAAACCTGGTAAGGGATGTGTGCTTTAGGACAGACTCACGACAGTTTTGAGAGGGTCAAAACATGGAAGATGTTGGAACGGACTGTGTTGAAAACTTGAAGAGTCCTGGACAGGGCACTAGTCTCAGACGTCCATACCAATGACCATTGGAAGGTCTGTGCTCTGTGAAACGTCTTCAGGCAGACACCCATTTGTGGCAGTGTCTTCTCAGTTGAGGACAGAAGATAGAAAAAGGATGGACTCTAGGCAAGTTGTATATTCTGTCCCCCCCCCCCGGCATAACAGTATTCCTTGTTTTGCACCACACCCAGTGCTCCATACAATCCGTGCCCTCTCTAATACCCACAACCTGGTTCCCCCAACCTCCCACCCCCCGCCACTTCAAACCCCTCAGATTGTTTTTCAGAGTCCATACTCTCTCATAGTTCACCTCCCCTTCCAATTTCCCCCAATTCCCTTCTCCTCTTTAACTCCCCTTGTTCTCCATGTATATTCTAAGTGTAGGCCATGGCCCTTAGGATTCCAACACATGGCATGGCAGAGCAAGACCTGTCTTCATCCAGTCTACCTCTGTAGAAAACTCTTGAAAAGTAATAAGGGAATTGTGCTTTAGGATAGACTTGCAACAGTTTTGAGAGGTTTAAAAATGCAAGCTGTTGTAACTGACGGTGTTGATAACATGATGAGTCATATACTTCGCCCTAGTCTCTGACGTCCATACCAGTGACCTTATGAGGATTGGGGTTCAATGAAACTTCTGAAGGTGAACACGCATTAGTGGCAGTGTCTTCTTAGGTGAGGAAAGAAGCTAGAAAAAGATGGACTCTGGGCAGGTTCGATCCTCAGGGTTAAGTGCAGGCTATGGCCCTTAGGCATTCAAAACATGGAATGGCAGCCACGACCTGTGGTCATCCAAACTGTCTATGTCTGTCGAGAACTCTTCAAACCTGGTAAGGGATTTTTGCTTTATGGCGGACTTGCAACACTTTTGAGAGGGTCGAAACATGGAAGCTGTTGGAACGGACTGTGTTGAAAACATGAAGAGTCGCGTATAGGGTCCTAGTCTCGGACATCCATACCGGTGACCATAGGAAGGTCTGTGTTCGGTGAAACTTCTTCAGGCGGACACCCATTTGTGGCAGTGTCTTCCCAGTTGAGGAATGAAGTTAGAACAAAGACGGGCTCTGGGCAGGTTGTATACACTTGGTTGAGTGCAGGCCATGGCCCTTAAGCTTACAAAACTTGGAATGGGACAGCACGATATGTGGTCATCCAAACTGTCTACATTTGTTGAAAATGCTTCAAATGTGGTGAGGGAAGTGTGCTTTAGGACGGACTCACAACAGGTTTGAGAGGGTCGAAACATGGAAGCTGTTGGAACTGACACTGTTGAAATCAAGAAGAGTCGCATACAGGGTCCTAGTTTCCGATGTCCATAGTGGTGACCATAGGAAGGTCTGTGTTCAGTGAAACTTCTTCAGGCAGACACCCATTAGAGGCAGTGTCTACCCAGTTGAGCAATGAAGATAGAACAAGGACGGGATCTGGGCAGGTTGGATACACTGGGTTAAGTGCAGGACACGGCCATTAGGCTTCCAAATTGGGGAATGTCAGAGGACGAACTGTGGTCATCCAAACTGTCTACCTCTGTTGAAAACTCTTCAAATGTGATGAGGGGTGTGTGCTTTAGGAAGGACACATGACAGTTTTGAGACAATGGAAACATGGAAGTTGACTGTGTTGACTGTGTTGAAAACATGAAGATTCACATACAGGGCCCTAGTCTTGGACTTCAATACCTGTGAACATAGGAAGGTCTTTGTTCGTTGAAATTTCTTCAGACGGACTCCCATTCATGACAGTGTCTTCCCAGTTGAGGAAAGAAGACAGAACAAGGACGGACTCTGGGCAGGTTGGATACTGTGAGTGAAGTGCAGGCTACGGCTCTTAGGCCTCCAAAATATATATTGCCAGAGCACGACTTGTGGTCATCCACACTATCTACTTCTGTCAAAAGTGCTTCAGACATCGTGAGGAAAGTGTCCTTTAGGATGGACTCCCGACTGCGTTGAGGCTGTGCAAAGGTGGAAGCTGTTGGAAATGACTGTGTTGAAAGAATTGAAGAGTCCCGTTGAATAATGTGAGTGAAGTACAGGTTACGGCTCTTAGTTCTCCAAAACATATATTACCAGAGCATGACCTGTGGTCATCCACACTATCTAACTCTGTCGAAAGCACTTCAAATGTCGTGAGGGAAGTATGCTTTAGGACGGACTCGCGACTGGGTTGCTGCTGTGCAAAGTTGGGAGCTGTTGGAACTGACTGAGTGGAAAACATGGAGAGACATGTTCAGAGACCCAGTCAGGGACTTCCATACCAGTGACCATGAAATGGTCTGTGTTCAGGAAAACTCCTTCAGTCAGACACCCATTGGTGGCAGTGTTTTCCCAGTTGAGGAAAGAAGATAGAACAAGCATGGACTCTAGGCAGGTTGGATACTGTGAGTGAAGAGCAGGCTATGGTTCCTAGGCATCCAAATCATATATTGGAAGGGCACGACCTGTGGTCATCCATACTGTCTTCCTGTGTTGAAAACGATTCAAACATCGTGAGTGAAGTATGCTTTAGGAGGGACTCACAACAGGGTTGAGGCTGTCGAAACATGGAAGGTGTTGGAACTGACTGTGTGGAAAACATGAATAGGCTCATACATGGCCTAGTCTCGGACGTCCATACCGGTGACAATAGGAAGGTCTGTATTCAGGGAAACTCCTTCATGCAGACACCAATTTGTGGCACTGTCTTCCCAATGAGGAAAGAAAATAGAACAACAATGGATTATGTGCAGTTTGGATACTATGAATGAAGTGAAGGCTACGGCTCTTAGGCATCCAAAACATATATTGGCAGGTCACGACCTGTGGTCATCCACACTGCCTACCTAGGTCAAAAATGCTTCAAACGTCGTGAGGGAAGTATGCTTTAGGATGGACTCACGACAGGGTTGAGGCTGTGGAAAGTTGGAAGCTGTTGGCACTGGCTGAGTGGAAAACATGAAGAGTCACGTACAGAGCACTAGTTTAGGACTTCTATAACGTTGACCATAGGAAGGTCTGTGTTCAGAAAACTCCTTCAGTCAGACACCCATTCATGGTAGTGTCTTCCCAATTCAGAACAGAAGATAGAACAGGGACGGACTCTGGGCAGGTTGGATACTGTGAGTGAAGTGCAGGCTACAGCTCTTAGGCATCCAAAACATATATTGGAAGTTCGCGACCTGTGGTCATTCACACTGTCTTCCTGTGTTGAAAACGCTTCAGACATCATGAGGGAAGTGTGCTCTTGGATGGACTAGCCACAGGGTTGAGGCTATCAGAAGGTGGAAGGTGTTGGAACTGACTTGTTGGAAACATGAAGAGTCGTGTACAAGGCCGCAGGCTCGGACGTCCATACCAGTGAACATAGGAAGGTTTCTGATCAGGCAAACTCCTTCAGGTGTACACCCATTCATGGCAGTGTCCTCTTGGTTGAGGAAAAAAGATAGAACAAGGACGGACTCTGGGCAGGTTGGATACTGTGTGTGAACTGCAGTCTATGGAACTGAGGCCTCCAAAACGTATATTGTCAGAGCACAACCTGTGGTCATCCACACTGTCTACCTCAGTCGAAAGGGCTTCAAATGTCCTAGGGAAGTGTTCTTTAGGACAGACTCACGACAGGTTTGAGGCTGTGCAAATTTGGAAGCTGTTGGAAATGAATGTGTTGAAAACATGAAGAGTCGTTTACAGAGCCTTAGCCTGGGACTTCCATTACGGTGATCATAGGAAGGCCTGTGTTCATGGAAAGTCCTACAGGCAGACACCCATTAGTGGCAGTGTCTTCCCAGTAGCAGAAAGAAGATAGAACAAGGACGGACACTACGTAGGTTGGGTACTGTTATTTGAAGTGTCGTCTACAGCTCTTAGGTGTCTAAATTGTATATTGTCAGAGCACAACCTGTGGTCATCCACACTGTCTAACTCTGTTGAAAACACTTCAAATTTCTCGAAGGAAGTGTGCTTTAGGAGGGACTCACGACAGGGTTGAGGCTGTTGGAAGGTGGAAGCTGTGGAACTGACTGTGTGGAAAACATGAAGTGTCGCATACAGAGCCCTGTCTCAGACGTCAATACCGGTGATCGTAGGAAGGTCTGTGTTCAGGGAAACTCCGTCATGTGGACACACATTCGTGGCAGTGTCCTCCCTGTTAAGGAAAGAGGATAGAACAAGAACGGATTCATGGCAGGTTGGATAATGTGAGTGAAGTGCAGTCAACAGCTGTTAGGAGTCAAAAACGTATAGTGGCAGAGCACAACGTGTGCTCATCCACACTGTCTACCTCAGTTGAAAACACTTCAACGTCATGACGAAAGTGTGCTTTAGGACAGACTCGCGACAGGGTTGAGGCTGTGGAAAGTTGGAAGCTGTTGGACCTGTCTGTGTTGAAAACATGAAGCATTGCATACAGGGCCCTTATCGGTGACCATAGGATGGTCTCTGTTCAGGGAAATTCCTTCAGGCGGACAACCATCCATGGCAATGTCTTCTCAGTTGAGGAAAGAAGACAGAACAAGGACAGACTCTGGGCAGGTTGGATACTATGAGTGAAGTGCAGGCCATGGCTCTTATGGGTCCAAACCATATATTGGCAGAGCACGACCTGTGGCCATCCACACTGTCTACCTCTGTCGAAAATGCTTCAGATGTTGTGAGGGAAGTGTGCTTTAGGATGGACTCATGACAGGGTTGAGGCTGTGCAATGTTGGAAGCTTTTGGAACTGACTGAGTGGAAAACATGAAGTGTCTCGTACAGACCCATAGTCTGGGACTTCCATAACGTTGAACATAGGAAGGACTGTGTTCATGAAACTCCTTCAGTGAGACACCCATTTGTGGCAGTGTCTTCCCAGTTGAGGAAAGAAGATAGAATAAGAACAGACTCTGGGCAGGTTGGATACTGTGTGTGAAGTACAGGCTACGGCACTTAGGCCTAAAAATCGTGTATTGCAAGACCACGATCTGTGGTCATCCACATTATCCTCCTCTGTCGAAAGTGCTTAGAACGTTGTGAGGGAAGTGTGCTTTAGGACTAGGATGGACTCGCAACTGGGATGAGGCTGTGCAAAGTTGGAAGCTGTTGGAAATGATTGCATGGAAAACATGAAGAGTCGCCTACAGGGCCCCAGTCTCAGACGTCCATACCGGTCATCATAGGAAGGACGGTGTTCAGGGAAAATCCTTCATTCAGACACCAATTTGTGGCAGTATCTTCCCAGTTGAGGAAAGAAGATGGAACAAGAACGGACTCTGGGCAGGTTGGATACTGTGAGTACAGTGCAGGCTAAGGCTCATAGGGGTCCAAAACGTATAGTGGCAGAGCACGACCTATGCTCATCCACACTGTCTATCTCAGTTGAATACACGTCAAATGTTGAGAGGAAAGTATGCTCTAGGATGGACTCGTGACAGGGTTAAGGCTTCAGAAAGTTGGAAGCTGTTGGACCTCTCTGTGTTGAATATATGAAGAATCGCGTACAGGGCCCTTAACAGGACCATAGGAAGATCTCTGTTCAGGGAAACTCCTTCATGTGGACCCTTATCCAAGTCAGTGTCTTCTCAGTTGAGAAAAGAGGATAGAACAAGGATGGACTCCGGGCTGTTTGGATACTGTGAGTGAAGTGCAGGCTACGGCTCTTAGGGGGCAAAACGTATATTGGCAGGTCACGACCTGTGGTCATCCACGCTGTCTACCTCTGTTGAAAATGCCTGAAACATCGTGAGGGAAGTGTGCTTTAGGATGGACTCGTGACAGGATTGAGGCTATGGAACATTGGAAGCTATTGGAAATGACTGTTGAAAATATGAAGAGTCGCATACATGGCTGTTACAAGTGACCATCGAATGGACTTCAGGAAATTCCTTCAGGCGGACACCCATTCATGGAAATGTCTTCTCAGATGAGGAAAGAAGATAGAACAGGGCAGACACTGGGCAGCTTGGATACTGTGAGTGAAGTGCAGGCTACAGGACTTCGGGTCCAAAACGTATATTGGCAGAGCACAACCTGTGGTCATCCACACTGCATACCTGTGTCAAAAACGCCTCAAACGTCATGAGGCAAGTGTGCTTTAGGATGGACTTGCAACAGGGTTGAGGCTGTGGAAAGTTTTGAACTTTTGGAACTGAGTGGAAAACATGAAGAGTCACGTACAGAGCCCTAGTCTGGCACTTCCATAACGATGACCATAGGAAGGTCTGTCTTCAGGAAAACTCCTTCAGTCAGACGCCAATTCGTGGCAGTGTCTTCTCAGTTGAGGTAAGCAGATAGAAAAAGGACGGACTCTGGGCAGGTTGGATACTGGGAGTGAAATGCAGGCTACTGAACTTAGGCGTCCAAAACATATATTGGAAGGGCACGACCAGTGGTCATCCACACTGTCTTCCTGTGTCGAAAACGCTTCAAACATCCTGAGGGAACTGTGCTTTAGCAGGGACTCGTGACAGGGTTGAGGCTGTCGAAAGGTGGAAGCTGTTGGAACTGTCTGTGTAGAAAACATGAATAGGCGAGTACAGGGCCCTAGTCTCAGACGTCCATACCTGTGACCATAGGAAGGTCTGTGTTCAGGGAAACTCCTTCAGGCGGACACATATTCATGGCCATGTCTTCCCAGTTGAGGAAAGAAGATAGAACAAGGACGGACTCTGGGCAGGATGCATACTGTGAGTGAAGTGCAGGCTATGGCTCTTAGGACTCCAAAACGTATATTGCCAGAGCAAGACCTGTAGTCATCCACACTGTCTACCTGTGTCAAAAATGCTTCAAATGACTAGAGGCCAGATGGTCTCCACCCAAGACTATAGATTCCAAAAAAAAATCAAGGCACCTGATAGTCAAATTGAGGAATCATAATTGTAGATACAATCTCTTGAAAGCCAATAGGAAAAAGAGGCTCCTTACTTACAGAAGAAAGCCCATCAGAATAACGTCAGACCTGTCCACAGAGACCTGGCAAGCCAGAAAGGGCTGGCAAGATATATTCAGGGCACTAAATGAGAAGAACATGCAGCCAAGAATACTTTATCCAGCAAGACTGACATTCAAAATGGATGGAGAGATAAAGAGTTTCCAAGAACAGCAAGGCTTAAAAGACTATGCAACCACCAAGCCAGCACTGCAGGAAATATTAAGGGGGGTTCTATAAAAGAGGAAAAATCTTAAGAATAGCATTGAACAGAAATATAGAGACAATCTACAGAAATAAAGCCTTCAAAGTAACATGATGTCAATAAAAACGTATCTATCAATAATCACTCTCAAAGTGAATGGCCTAAATGCGCCCATAAAATGGCACAGGGTTGCAGATTGGATAAAACGACAGGACCCATCCATACGTTGTCTACAAGAGACCCAGTTTGAACCTAAAGATACACCCAGACTGAAAGTGAAGGGATGGAGAAGCATCTTTCATGCCAATGGGCCTCAAAAGAAGGCTGGGGTAGCGATTCTCATATCAGATAAATTAGATTTTAAACTAAAGACTGTAGTGAGAGACAGAAGGACACTACATAATTCTTAAAGGGAATCTCCACCAAGATGATCTAACAATTGTAAATATCTATGCCCCAATAAGGGAGCAGCCACTTACATAAGAAAACTGTTAATCAAGATAAAGAGTTATATTGATATGAATACATTAATAGTAGGAGATCTTACATGCCTCTCAGAAATAGATCATCGAAGCAGAAATCAATAAAGAAACAAGAGCATTGATTCATCCCTGGGCTACAAGGATGGTTCAAAATTCGAAAATCAGTCAATGTGATAGAACAAATTAATATGAGAAGAGAGAAGAACCACATGGTCCTCTCAATTGATGCAGAAAAAGCATTTGACAAAATTCAGCATCTGTTCCTGATTAAAACGCTTCAAAGTATAGGGATAGAGGGAACATTCCTGAACTTCATCAAATCTATCTATGAAAGACCAACAGCAAATATCATCCTCAATGGAAAAAAGCTTGCAGCCTTCCCGTTGAGATCAGGAACACGACAAGGATGCCCACTCTCACCACTCTTGTTCAACATAGTATTAGAAGTCCTAGCAACAGCAATCAGACAACAAAGAGAAATAAAAGGTATCCAGATTGGCAAGAAAGAAGTCAAACTCTCTCTCTTCGCAGGTGACATGATTCTTTATATGGAAAACCTAAAAGACTCCACCCCCAAACTACTAGAACTCATACAGCAGTTCAGTAACGTGGCAGGATACAAAGTCAATGTACAGAAATTAGTGGCTTTCTTATATACTAACAATGAAAATACAGAAAGGGAAATTAGAGAATTGATTCAATTTACTATAGCCACAAGAACCATAAGATACCTGGGAATCAACCTAACCAAAGAGGTAAGGGATCTGTGCTCGAGGAACTACAGAACACTAATGAAAGAAATTGAGGAAGATAAAAAAAGATGGAAGACCATCCCATGCTCTTGGATCGGAAGAATAAACATTGTTAAAATGTCTATACTGCCTAGAGCAATCTATACATTTAATGCCATTCCGATCAAAATTTCACCAGTATTTTTCAAAGAGCTGGAGCAAATAATCCAACAATTTGTATGGAACCAGAATAGACCCTGAATCACTAAGGAAATGTTGAAAAACAAAAATAAAACTGGGGGCATCACGTTACCTGGTTTCAAGCTTTACTACAAAGCTGTGATCACCAAGACAGCATGGTACTGGCATAAAAACAGACACATAGACCAGTGGAACAGAGTAGAGAGCCCAGATATGGACCCTCAACTCTATGGTCAGTTAATCTTCGACAAAACAGGAAAAAATATACAGTGGAAAAAAGACAGTTTCTTCAATAAATGGTGCTGGGAAAACTGGGCAGCTATATGTAGAAGAATGAAACTTGACCATTCTCTTAAACTGTACACAAAGATAAACTCAAAATGGATAAAAGACCTCAGCATGAGACAGGAATCCTTCAGAATCCTAGAGGAGAACATTGGTAGTAATCTCTTCGATATCAGCCACAGCAACTTCTTTCAAGATATGTTTCCAAAGGCAAAGGAAACAAAAGCTAAAATGAACTTTTGGGACTTCATCAACATCAAAAGCTTCTGCACAACAAAGGAAACAGTCAACAAAACAAAGAGGCAACCCACAGAATGGGAGAAGATATTTGCAAATGACAGTACAGACAAAAGATTGATATCCAGGATCTATAAAGCACTACTGAAACTCAACACACACAAAACAGACAGTCATATCAAAAAATGGACAGAATATATGAACAGACACTTCTCCAATGAAGACATACTAATGGCTATCAGACACATGAAAAAATGTTCATCATCACGAGCCATCAGGGAGATTCAAATTAAAACCACTCTGAGATATCACCTTACACCAGTTAGAATGGCCAAAATTAGCAAGAGAGGAAACAACATGTGTTGGAGGGGTTGTGGAGAAAGGGGAACCCTCTTACACTGTTGGTGGGAATGCAAGTTGGTGCAGCCTCTTTGGAGAACACTGTGGAGATTCCTCAAGAAATTAAAATTAGAGCTTCCCTATGACCCTACCATTGCACTACTGGGTATTTACCCCAAAGATACAGATGTAGTGAAAAGAAGGGCCATCTGTACCCCAATGTTCATAGCAGTAATGGCCACGGTCGCCAAACTGTGGAAAGAACCAAGATGCCCTTCAATGGACAAATGGATAAGGGAGATGTGGTCCATATACACTATGGAGTATTATGCCTCCATCAGAAAGGATGAATACCCAACTTTTGTAGCAACATGGACAGTAGTGGAAGAGATTATGCTGAGTGAAATAAGTCAAGCAGAGAGAGTCAATTATCATATGGTTTCACTTATTTGTGGAGCATAACACATAGCATGGAGGACAAGGGGAGTTAGAGAGGAGAAGGGAGTTGGGGGAAATTGGAAGGGGAGGTGAACCATGAGAGATATGGACTCTGAAAAACAATTTGAGGGTTTTGAAGGGGCAGGGGGTGGGAGGTTGGGGGAACCAGTTGGTGGGTATTAGATAGGGCATGGATTGCATGGAGTACTGGTTGTGGTACAAAAACAATGAGTACTGTTACACTGAAAATAAATTAAAAAATTAAAAAAAACAATGAGTACTGTTATGCTGAAAATAAACAAATAATTAAAAAAATGCTTCAAACGTCGTGAGGGAAGTGTGTTTTAGGATGGACTCAGGACAGGATTGATGCTATGGAAAATTGGAAGCTGTTGGAACCGACTGAGTGGAAAACATGAAGTGTCATGTACTGAGCCCTAGACTGGGACTTCCATAATGGTGACCAGAGGAAGGTCTGCGTTCAGGAAAACTCCTTCAGTCAGACACCCATTCCTGGCAGGGTCTTCCTAGTTGAGGACAGAAGATAGAAAAAGGACGGACTCTGGGCATTTTGGACACTGTCAGTGAAGTGCAGGCTACAGCTCTTAGGCGTCCAAAACATATATTGGAAGTGCACGACCTGTGGTCACCTACACTGTCTTCCTGTGTCGAAAACGCTTCAAAGTTTGAGAAAGAATTTCGCTTTAGGAGGGACTCATGACAGAGTTGTGACTGTCGAAAGGTGGAAGTTGTTGGAACTGACTATGTGTAAAACATGAATAGGTGCCTACAGGGCCCTAGTATCAGACGTCCTTACCGGTGACCATAGGAAGGTGTGATCAGGGATACTCCTTTAGATGGACAACCATTTGTGGCAGTGTCTTCCCATTTGAGGAAAGTACATAGAACAAGGACAAACTCTGGGCCATTTGAGTATGTGAGAGAAGTGCAGTCTATGGATCTAAGGCATCCAAAACATCTATTGGCATAGTACGACCTGTGCTCATCCACACTGTCTACCTCTGTCGAAAACGCTTCAAACTTCCTTAGGAAACTTGTGCTTTAGGAAGGACTCACGACAGTGTTGAGGATGTCTAAAGGTGGAAGCTGTTGGAACTGACTGTCTTAAAAACATGAAGAGTCGCGTACAGGGCCCTAGTTCAAAAGACCTTACTGGTGAACCATAGGAAGGTCTGTGTTCAGGGAAACTCCTTCAGGCAGACACCCATTCGTAGCAGTGTCTTCCCAGCTGTGGGAAGAAGATAGAACAAGGACAGACTCTGGGCCACTTGGATACTGTGAGTGAAGTGCAGGCAAGTCTCTTTGGCATCCAAAACGTATACTGGCGGATCACGACCTGTGTCCTACCTCTGTCGAGAATGCTTCAAACGTCATTAGGGAAGTGTGCTTTAGGAGGGACTCGCAACATGGTTGATGCTGTCCAATGGTGGGTGCTGTTGGAACCGATTGTGTTGAAAACATGAAGAGTTGCACATAGGGCCCGTGTCTCAGATGTTCATTATGGTGACCGTGGGAAGGTCTGTGTTCAGGTAAAGTCCTTAATGTGGACACCCATTCGTGGCAGTGTCTTCCCTGTTAAGGAAAGAAGATCGAACAAGGATGAACTCTGAGCAGGTTGTATACTGTGAGTGAAGTGCAGGTTACAGCTCTTAGGCGTTCAAAACACATACTGGCACAGCATAACCTGTGGTTATTTACACTGTGTACGTCTGTCGAAAATGTTTCAAACGTCGTGAGGGAAGTGTGCTTAGGACGGACTTGCGACAGGCTTGATGTTGTCGAAAGGTGGAAGCTATTGGAACTGGCTGTGTTGAAAACATGAAGAGTCGTGTATAGGACCCAGTCGCAGATGACCATACCGGTGACCATTCGAAGTTCTGTGTTGTGGGAAACTCCTTCAGGCAGACACTAATTCGTGGTAGTGTCTTCCCAGTTGAGGAAAGAAGATAGAACAAGGACGGACTCTGGGAAGGTTGGATACTGTGTGTGAGGTGCCATCTTCGGCTCATAGGCATCAAGTCATATATTGGCAGAGCAAGACCTGTGGTCATCCACACTAACTCTATCGAAAATGCTTCAAACGTCGTGAGGGAAGTTTGCTTTAGGTCGGACTCGCGGCAGGGTTGCAGCTTTTGAAAGGTGTAAGCTGTTGGAACTGACTGTGTTGAAATCATGAAGAGTCGCGCACAGGGCCCTAGTCTCAGACGTCCATACCAGTGACCATGGAAGGTCTGTGTTCAGTGAAACTTCTTAAGATGGACACCCATTCCGGGAACTGTCATCCCAGTTGAGGAAAGAAGATAGAACAAGGCCTGACTCTGGGTAGTTTGGATCCTGTGAGTCAAGTGCAGGCTACGGCACTGAGGCATCCAAAACGTATATTAGACGAGCAAGAACTTTGGTCATCCAAACTGTCTACCTCTGTCCAAAACGCTTCAAAAGTCATGAGAGAAGTGGGCTTCAGGTCGGATTTGTGACAGTTTTGAGATGACAAATAGTGGAAGCTGTTGGAACTGACTGTGATGAAAATATGAAGAGTCCCATCCAGGGCCCTAGTCTTGGAATTCCATACTGGTGAACATATGAATGTCTGGGTTCAGTGAAATATCTTCAGTCAAAAACTCATTCGTGGCAGTTTCTTCCCAGTTGAGGAAAGAAGATAGAACAAGGAGGCTCTGGCTGATCATTTCTCTGTTGTAGCCAGTGGAGATTTCCTGTCGCCTGAATCTAGACTTGTGTCTTAGGTTTGAGAAAGCCAACTCGTTGGGAGACTAGGCTAGTGCTTCCATTCTGAACATCATTGTTTCGTTGGAAAGGCAGTGTTGTGGGGTGCGCACGACTTGGGGGAGGGGCAGAGTGAGAGAATTTTTGTGGAGACTCCCCACAGAGCACGCAGCAGGACAAGGACATTTCATCCCACCACCCATGAAAACATGACCTCGGCTGCAACGAAGAGTCAGATACTTAACACACAGCCCACCAGGTGCTATTATCTTTTGCTCATTTTCTGAAATTAGAGGGGCCCTATGAATCATTCCTTGTCTGTGTCAAAGAACCATATGCTCCCTTGAAAGAGGAGACTCCCACAGACTTCTCAGGACTGTGGTTATGTGGCAGTACAGGGCCCCTCCCAGTTGGGTTTCAGAACTCCTGGCACATCCGGAAACTTCAGGTGCCTGAAGATACTCGGCAGGAAACATTGGTGTATAGGCCAAACGAGTGGTTTGGATGAGAGGAGATTCATTCCTGGGGCAAGGGGAAACAAGCTTAGATGTCTCCTTCCCTCATTGAAGTTTCTGTTTGTTTCATTTTCTGTGCAGATCCCCATAAAAGGCACTCCCAAAACCTTAAGTATTTCGAACTGTGTCTTGGCTCACATTCAGGGGTCATGGAGCTCTCACTCTTACAGAATCATCCACATTTTGATGAATCCTCGCTTTTTTTCTGAGTTCAGCCACCATACTTGGTGTCTGATATCACCCCATGAAACGATGGTCCTCCAACCCAGTGTAGGCTCTGGGCAAGGTCCAGTGCTTAGTACATCAATGATTAGCCATAAATCACTAAACAAATGCCCTCTCTCACTGACTACACTGTATAGAACACATAGCAAGGCACACCCCGTGGGGCCCACAAAGACCCTGTACAGTGACGCATTCCATCACACGCCACAGCACCAACTGCATATACAAACAATGCACAACCAATCGCCTGCCGACACCGCACCAAGAGATCAAACACACAGCACATATACAACCTACACCCATAGGCTACAAAGAGAACTCACACATACAGGCAAACACCACACACACACTCCTCCCACAGAGAACACAGACATACACAGGCCCTCACTTGTCACAAAGAAAACTCACAGAAGACACATACGCCACACACAGCAAACCTACACCACACACACACGAATGCATAGAACCTCTCCATCACGACACACAGGGCCCCGATCCAACCCAGAGTGCACAAGTGCCACACCCATGACTCTTGCATGACAAACGGAGCACAAGCTTTGCAGGGAAACATAGAACACAATCCTCAAGTTCATGACACTTACACACACACACACACACGAACACACAATGAGTGCAAAGCAATGATGCACGACACACACCCATCCAAAACCATTCACTGAAGACATACACCATTCAAACCAATTTCATCGACCTGCAATGCAACAGAGTCACCCCACAAACGCCCCATACATTCTACACAAATAGATCACCTGCATGGATCAGTGATGTTACATGCAAACTCATCAAAGGCACAAACAGTCCATGTCCTACCAAAACTCACACACACGACAGACACCACACTCCTACCTCATGGACGACACACTCCCCTCACCTGGACTTCACAAACACATCACACGTACACCCCCCACACACAACACAGATGTCACATAGACACATGCCCAAATACCCACCAAAGATTACAGGTGTGCACTCCGCAAAAACGAAATACGCCACACACACAAAGGCTGACATCACCCATGCATCACACCACTACATAGGCAGGACACACACAGGACACCCAAAACATCCCATAACTCCAAACATGCATACCACAAAGAAATTCGAGAAACGGAAGACACAATACCCTGAAGAGCCACACCACACCTACAACACCAACACAGGTAAGGCCCCCAGAGACAGCTACCATCAATATACCACACCCACACATAGACTGTGAAAACCCATGAAAACAAAACACAGAACTCAGAGCACGCACACCCACCCACCCACACACACACACACACACTGGAAGGAGAGAAGACATAGGCAACACCTCCCTCACTGGCACATGACACCTCCAACACACGCCATCCCTACAGTGCCAACACACACCTCATGCCATCCAAACTATGCCCAGCAAAAACCCCCCACACACCCCACACTGAAACCACTTGTGTAACACACACCCAAACGATTCACACCATTCATTGTTGTCCCGTCTTGAGCATGTCCATCACAAACCATATAAACATGACACAGACAACCTAGAGAACACACACACACACCTACCCACATCCCTGAGACCTCACACACGACCCTATGCTCCACATTCCCTACGCCTCTTCCACGCAGGACACATATCTCCTGCACACACCACCCATACAGAACACAAACACACCAACACACCACCAAGACACTCCACTCCACTATGGATAATGAAGTCACCTACTCCCCTCACACACACTCCACAGGCAACACAGGAATCACGACACTTTCAGCCCCCACAATCCGCACATCCACTGACTACATACCAAAACTCTAGCCCTCACCCACACCTCATATCACGACATTGAAACCACAGGAATTCCTCCTATTCATCACACACAACCCAGACATATGCCCAACACACACAGTGAACCCATGCCAAAACAAACACACATAGCCATGTGTTACATAGATCAGTGCACACTGCACAGACAGCATAAATAACGTGCATACACTCCATATGCAGGGGTCCGAACACAACACACACCACTTCTATACCAGAATCACACAACAATTAGCCCACCCACAAGCACGCCATGCACACACAACACAAACACCATACACACACCACGATTCACCACGCACACAAGTCATCTCCCACGAGCATACCACACAGAGACTACATAAATGGGCATCCCCCACACATCACGCACACAGCATAGATACTCCAAACTCAGCCCACCTAGTCCACCCTAATCTACACTGCACACACACCAGAAGAAGAGAACACAAACAATCCACACACAACACATACCCCACTAACACAGTGCATGGATATCATGCATATACACCACATATCCCCCACCCATATGCACTGGAGAAACATCATATAGCCACCATAGGAAACACATCTCCATCACACACCAATGACACGTAAAACACACAAGACAAACAACATATCCATCAGACTCATGAACTGCAAGCACTCAATACACCTCTAGCACAGAGATATACTCACTAATTCAAGAAACCTACGGAAAACACACAACCATCCCAAGAGTCAGAACACCTGTCAGATTCAAACCAGGCTGAAAAAACACCGACCACTCAAACAGTCAAACACACACACACACAAAGAGAGTTCTGTTTTCTTCTTGGATGGCTGGTGTCAGCCTGCTTATGCATAGAAAGGTTGTCTCCTTCCCCAGGCTGACTGACATGCCTTCCTGAGCAAGAAAAGATTGTTCACCCCTGCCCAGAATGCTGCATGAAAGGGCGTGTTCTGAAAGAGCCCTTGCCTAGTAGAGTGCACTGAGTCCCAGTTCCAAACATTTGAGAGTCACCCCCAAAGCACCCCAGCTCTACCTGAGACACTCCTAATGGAAGTCAGAATGGGAAGGACAGGAAAAGGAGCCAGGGCCAGAAGCTTTGATTGCATTTTGGCAAAAAGGACCCAGGTGCTGGTTGACAGGGCTCCCAGGTGTAGCCTCTGGAGGTGCCCTTTGCCCGAGCCCACAGCTGTTTCTTATTCCGGATATGGGGAGCTCGCTAGGAAAGTGTGCTTGTTAGTCCCTTCCTTTTCGACATCACCACATACTCCTCAGTACTGAGGGAATCTGGCCCTCGGTATCCACTTCCATGCACTGCTTCTCGTTCCATCCTAGCTTCAGGCCTGAGTCTATTCGAATCCAGTGTCTCAGTGAAGCTGGGAGTCTGGCCGAGACCATGGGCCTGTACATTAGGTTGGGCCCCAGGATCCGCTACAGTCTGGTCTGAGAAATACATGGACATGGGGAGGGATAGGGGATTGTCATATGGCAGCAGAGGCTGGGCTGGAGGTTCTCAGAGACACCTGGTCACATATCCATAGCCAAGGGAAACAGAGTTAATAAAATTAATTCTGTTTCATTCCCATTGGAATGGACCACATTGGCCCTCCTGTAGCTCTTCTCCCAAGCTTGCTGAATTTCAATCCTTCCCTTGGCTGACATTCCTGGGATATGGAGCTGTCATTCACACAGCAAGCACTCATTGGTCTGTGGAAAGTTTCCCCTGTGGTCCTGTGCTCAGTGAGAGCAGTCAGGGTCACATATTGCCAAGGACTCTTGGGCTCCTGCTTGTGACTGCATGCTGCTTGGCTGATGGAGTAAGGACTGGATGGGTGGTTAGCTGACTCTATTCTTTGACTGCCTCTGATGCCTCTGTTCTGAAGACCAGAGGGCGAGGGCGGGCAGAGTATTCTGCCCGTCCTGGGGAGGCATTTTTCGAGGATATTCAGGGAATATTGACCGAAGGCCCAGTTGCAAACACAGAAGCTTCCACAGAGAGTAATCCACCACTGGTTCCCCTGAACGACTGCTATCTCTAGTCGCTGCCTTGAAGGGCGGAGAAATATCTCAGGGCAGACACGGTTCCTCTTCTTTCTAAAAGAGGAATGGAAGCCTCTGGCTGACCAAGTCTCTGGTGTAGCCAGGGGAGATTTCCCGTCGCCTAAATCCAGAATTGTGTCTTAGTCCTGTGAAAGTCAACTCGTTGGGAGACTGGGCTAGTGCTTCCATTCTGAATATCATTGTTTCATTTGTAAAGGCAGGGTTGGGGAGTCCGCACGACTTGGGGGAGGGGCAGAGTGAGAGAATCCTCGTGGAGACTCCCCACAGAGCACGCAGCAGGACAAGGACGTTCCATCCCACCACTCGTAAAACCATGACCTCGGCTGCAACCAAGAGTCAGATACTTAATGCACAGAGACCACCAGGTGCTTTTCTCTTTTTCTCTTTTTCTGAAACCCGAGGGGCCCTACGAATCATTCCTTGTCTGCGTCGAAGAGCCATATGCTCCCTTGAAAGAGGAGACTCCCACAGACTTCTCAGGACTGTGGTTATGTGGCAGCACAGGGCCCCTCCCAGTTGGGTTTTCAGAACACCAGGCACATCCAAAAACTTCAGGTGTCTGAAGAGGCTCGGCAGGAAACATTGGTGGAGAGGCCCAATGAGTGGTTTGGATGAGAGGTGACCTCATTCCTCGGGTAAGGGAAACAAACTTAGATGTCTCCTTCCCTGGTTGAACTTTCTGTGTGTTTCACTTTCTGTGCAGATCCACATAAAAGGCACTTCCAAAACCTTAAGTATTTCGAACTGTGTCTTGGCTCACATTCAGGGGTCATGTAGCTCTCACTCTTACAGAATCGTCCCACATTTTGATGAATCCTCGCTTTTATTCTGAGTTCAGCCACCATAGTTGGTGTCTGATATCGCCCCACAAAATGATGGTCCTCCAACCCAGTATAGGCTCTGGGCAAGGTCCAGTGCTTAGTGCACCAATGATTAGCCATACAATCACCAAACACATGCCCTGTCTCACTGACTGTATAGTGTAGAACACATGGCAAGTGACGCCCCGCGGGGCGCACGAAGCCCCTGTACACTGACACATTCCATCACACGCCAGAGCACCAACTGCACATACATACCATGTAAAAACCATCGCCAACTGACACCGAACCAGGAGATCACACACACAGCACACATACAACCTACACCCACAGGCTACAAAGAAATCACACCCATACAGGCATACACCACACACACCCCTCCCAGGGAGAACACAGACATAGACATGGCCCTCACTCGTCACACAGGAACCTCACAGAAGACACATACACCACACACAACAAACCTACAGCATACACACACGAATGCCTATCAGCACTCCATCACCACACGCAGGGCCCCGATGCAACCTATACCGCACAAGTGCCACACCCAAGACACTTGCAGGACAAAAGTAGCAGAAGGTTCGCAGGGAAACCTAGAACACAATCCTCAAGTTCACAACACTCACAAACACACAAACAGGCACACACAGACGCACACACACACACACACAATATATGCAAAACACACAGTGCACGCCAAACACCCATCCAAAACCATGCACTGCAGACATACACCGCTCACACCCATTTCATTGACCTCCAGTGCAACAGAGTCACCCCCAAAACGCCCCATACATTCTACACATATAGATCACCTGCATGGAACATCGATGTTACATGCAAACTCATCGAAGGCACACACAGTCCATGTCCTACCAAAACCCACATGCACGACAGACACCACACTCCTACCTCATGGACGACACATCCCCTCGCCTGGACCTCACAAACACATCACACGTACACCTCACACTCACAGCACGGATGTCACATGCACACATGGCCAAACACCCACCCAAAGCCTACAGGCGTGCACTCCACAAAAAACGAAATATGACACACACACACAGGCAGACATCACCCATGTACCACACCACTAAATAGGCAGGATACACACAGGACACCCAATACGTCCCATGGCACCATACATGCAAACCACAAAGAAATTCCAGAAACGGAACACTCAATTCCCTGAAGAGTCACACGACACCTACAACACCAACACGGGTAAGGACCCAGAGACAGGTACCACCCATATACCACATCCCACACAAAAACTATGAAAACCCATGAAACCACACAGCACTCAGAGCACACACACACACATACACACACACACACACACACACACCCTGGAAGGAGAGCAGATATGGGCAACACCTCACTCACTGCCCATGACACCTCCACCACACGCCATCCCACAGTGCCAAACACACCTCACGCCATCCAAAATCTGCCCAGGAAAAACACCCCCACACATCCCACACTGAAACCACATGTTTAAGACACACCCAACCAATTCACACCACTCATTGTTGTCCCGTCTTGCGCATGTCCATCACAAACCATATATACATAACACAGACAACCTAAGATCACACACACCTACCCACATCCCTGAGACCACACTCACGACCCTATGCTCCACATTCACTACAAGTCTTCCACCCAGAACACATGTCTCCGGCACACACCACCCATACAGAACACAAACACACCACCACACCCCCAAGACACTACACTCCACTATGGGCAAACAAGTCACCTCCTCGCCTCACACACACTCCACAGGCAACACAGGAATCATGGCACTTTCAGCATCCACAATCCACGAATCCAATGCCTGCATACCTAAACTCTACCCCTCACCCACACCTCACATCACTACACATGTACCACAGGAATTCCTCCTATTCATCACACACACCCAAGACATAGGCCAAACACACACAGTGAACCCATGCCAAAACCAACACACACAGCCCTCTGATACATGGATCAATGCACACTGCACAGACAGCATAAATTACTTGCATACACTCCATATGCAGGGGTCCCATCCCAATACACACCACTTCTATACCAGAAGCTCACAACACTTAGCCCACTCACAAGCACGCCATGCACACACAACACAAACACCATACACACACCTCGATTCACCATGCACAATAGGCATCTCCCGCAAGCATAACAAAATGAGTCCTCATTATTGGGCAACCCCCACACACCATGCACACACCATAGATACCCCAAACTCAGCCCACCTAGTCCACCCTAATCTATACCACACACACACCAGAAGAAATGAACACAAACAACCCACACACCACACACATCCCACTAAAACAGTGCATGGATATCATGCGTATACACCACCTACACCCCACCCATATGCATTGGAGAAATATCAAATAGCCACCATAGGAAACACATCTCCACAACACACCAACGCCATGTCAAACACATGAGACACACACCATATCCATTGGATTCGTGACCTGCATGCACTCAACACACCTCTAGCACAGAGATAAACTCACTTTTTTGAACACATATATGGAAAATACACAACCATCTCAAGATTCAGACAACCTGTCATAATGGAACCAGGCTGAAACAACACCAACTACTCAAACAGTCACACTCATTCACACACACACACACACACACAGAGTCCTGCTTCCCTCCAGGGTGGCTGGTCTCAGCCTGCTTATGCATAGCCAGGTTGTCTCCTTTCCCAGGCTGACTGACAACCTTCCTGAGCAAGAAAAAATTGTTCACCCCTGCCCAGAATGCTGCATGAAAGGGTGTGTTCTGAAAGGGCCCTTGCCTTGTATTTTGCACTGAGTCCCAGTTCCAAACACTTGAGAGCACCCCAGCGCTCCCTGAGCCACTCCAAATGGTAGTCAGTATGGGAGGGACAGGAACAGGAGCCAGGGCCAGAAGCTTTGATTGTCGTTTGGCAGAAACCACCCAGCCGCTTGCTGACAGGGCTCCCAAGTGTAGCGTCTGGAGGTGCCCTTTGCTCGAGCCCACAGCCGTTTCTTATTCCTGATATGGGGAGCTCGCTAGGAAAGTGTACTTCCTTGTCCCTTCCTTTCCAACATCACCACGTGCTCCTCTGTACTGAAGGAATCTGGCCCTCAGTATCCCCTTCCAAGCCCTGCTTCTCATTCCATCCTAGCTTCAGGCCTGAGGCCGTTCGAATCCTGTGTCTCAGGGAACCTGGGAGTATGGCCGAGACCACGGGCCTGTACATTAGGTTGGGCCCCAGGATCCGTTACAATCTGGTCTGAGAAATACATGGATATGGGGAGGGATAGGGGATTGTCATATGGCAGCAGAGGCTGGGCTGGAGGTTCTCAGAGACACCGGGTCACATTTCCATAGCCAAGGGAAACAGAGTTAATACAATTGTCAGATTGATTTCATTCCCATTGGAATGGACCACATTGGCCCTCCTGTAGCTCTTCTCCCAAGCTTGTTTACTTTCGATCCTTCCCTTGGCTGACATTCCTGGGCTATGGAGCTGTCCTTCATACAGCCAGCCCTCACTGGTCGGTGGCAAGATTCCCTTGTGGTCCTGTGCTCAGTGAGGGCAGTCAGGGTCTCATATTGCCAAGGACTCTTGGGCTCCTGCTTGTGACTGCATGCTGCTTGGCTGCATGGAGTAAGGACTGGAACGGGTGGTCAGCTGACTCTCTTCTTTGACTGCCTCTGATGCCTCCGTTCTGAAGAATGGATGACAAGGGTGGGCAGAGTATTCTGCCCGTCATGGGGAGGCCTTTTTCAGAGGATATTCAGGGAATATTGACCGAAGGCCCAGTTGCAAACATAGGAGCTTCCACAGAGAGTAATCCACCACTGGTTCCCCTGAATGACTGCTATCTCTAGTCGCTGGCTTGAAGGGCAGAGAAATATCTCAGGCCAGACGCCATTCCTCTTCTTTCTAAAAGCAGAATGGAAGCCTCTGGCTGACCAAGTCTCTGGTATAGCCAGGGGAGATTTCCTGTCGCCTGAATCCAGAGTTGTGTCTTAGTCCCGTGAAAGTCAACTCGTTGGGAGACTGGGCTAGTGCTTCCATTCTGAATATCATTGTTTAGTTTGTAAAGGCAGCGTTGGGGGGTGCGCACGACATGGGGGAGGGGCACAGTGAGAGAATCTTTGTGGAGACTCCCCACAGAGCATGCAGCAGGCCAAGGACGTTCCATCCCACCACCCGTGAAACCATGACCTCGGCTGCAACCAAGAGTCAGATACTTAAGGCACAGAGTCCACCAGGTGCTGTTCTCTTTTTCTCTTTTTCTGAAACTAGAGGGGCCCTATGAATCATTCCGTGTCTGCGTCAAAGAGCCTTATGCTCCCTTGAAAGAGGAGACTCCCACAGACTTCTCAGGACTGTGGTTATGTGGCAGCACAGGGCCCCTCCAAGTTGGGTTTTCAGAACACCTGGCAGATCGAAATCTTCAGGTGTCTGAAGAGGCTCTGCAGGGAATATTGGTGGAAAGGCCCAACGTGTGGTTTGGATGAGAGGTGGCCTCATTCCTCGAGTAAGGGAAACAAACTTAGATATCTCCTTCCCTGGTTGAAGTTTCTGTGTGTTTAACATTCTGTGCTGATCCCCATAAAATGCACTCTGTAAACCTTAAGTATTTTAACTGTGTCTTGGCTCACATTCAGGGGTCATGGAGCTCTCACTCTTACAGAATCGTCCCACATTTTGATAAATGCTCGCTTTTTTCTGATTTCAGCCACCATAGTTGGTGTCTGATATCACCCCATGAAACGATGGCCCTCCAACCCAGTGCAGGCTCTGGGCAAGGTCCAGTGCTTAGTGCACCAATGATTAACCATACAATCACCAAACACATGCCCTGTCTCACTGACTGCACAGTGTAGAGCACATGGCAAGGCACAACCTACGGGGCCCACAAAGCCCCTGTACACTGACGCATTCCATCACACGCCAGAGCAGCAACTGCACATACACACCATGTTCAACCCATCGCCTGCTGACACTGCACCAAGAGATCACACACACAGCACTCATACAACCTACACCCACAGGCTACAAGGAGAGCTCACCCATACAGTCACACAAACCCCTCCCAGAGCGAAAAGAGACATAGACAAGGCCCTCACTGGTCACACTGAAAACGCACAGAGGACACATTCACCACACACAGCAAAACTACACCACACACACAGGAATGCATATAACCTCCTCATCACCACTCATAGGGCCCCGATGCAACCTACACTGTATAAGTGCCACACCCATGACTCTTGCATGACAAATGGAGCACAAGCCTCTAGGGAAACAGAAAATCCCCAAGTTCATGATACTCAAAGACACACACACACACACACACGCAAACGCACACACAATGCATGCAAAATGCATGATGTACGCCACACACCCAACCAAATTCATTCACTGCAGACATACACCATTCACACCCATTTCTTCAATTTCCATGCAACAGAATCACCCCAAAACGCCTCATACATTCTACACATATAGATCACCTGCATGGAACATCGATGTTACACTCAAACTCATCGACTGCACACACAGTCAATATCCTACCAAAACTCATACGCATGACAGACACCACACTCCTACCTCATGGATGACACACTCCCCTCGCCTGGACCTCACAAACACTTCACATATACACATCACACACAGAACACGGATGTCACATGGACACATGGCCAAACACCCACCCAAAGCCTACAGGCGTCCACTCCGCAAAAACGAAATACGACACACACACAGGCAGACATCACCCATGCACCACACCACTACATAGGCAGGACACACACAGGACACCCAATTCATCCCATGGCAGCAAGCATGCATACCATGAAGAAATTTGAGAAATGGAACACACAATACCCTGAAGAGTCACATGACACCTACAACACCAACACGTGTAAGGCCCCCAGAGACAGGTACCACCCATATACCACACCCACACATAGACTTTGAATACCCATGAACACCACACAGCACTCAGAGCACATGCACACACACACACACACACACACACACACACACACACAGCAGAAGGACAGCAGACATAGGCAATACCTCACTCACTAGCACATGACACCTCCACCACACGCCATCCCTACAGTGCCAACACACACCTCATGCCATCAAAACTATGCCCAGCAAAAACACCCCCACACACCCCACACTTAAACCGCTTGTTTAAACACACCAAACCAATTCATACCACTCATTGTTGTCCCATCTTGCGCATATCCATCACAAACCATATACACATGACACAGATAACCTACAGAACACACACACACACACACCTACCCACATCCCTGAGACAACACACACGACCCTATGTTCCACATTCACTACACCTCTTCCACCCAGAACACATATCTCCTGCACACACCACCCATACAGAACACAAACGCACTACCACACCACCAAGACACTCCACTCCACTATGTGCAATCAAGTCACCTCCTTGCCTCACACACACTCCACAGGCAACATAGGAATCATCGCACTTTCAGCACCCACAATCTGCGCATCCTACATAGCACAAATCTACCCCTCACCCACACCTCACATCACTACACATGTACCTCAGGAATTCCTCATATTCATCACACACACCCAAGACATAGGCCAAACACACACAGTGAACCCAGGCCAAAACCAACACACACAGCCCTCTGTTACATGGATCAATGCACACAGCACAGAAAGCATGAATTACGTGCTAACACTCCATATGCAGGGGTCCCATCACAACACACACCACTTTTGTACCAGAAGCTCACAACACTTAGCCTACCCACAAGCACGCCGTGCACACACAACACAAACACCATACACACACTGCGATTCACCACGCACACCAGGCATCCCCCACAAGCATACCACACAGAGACCACATTAATGGGCAACCCCCACATACCTCGCCCACACCATAGATACCCCAAACTCAGCCCACCTAGTCCACCCTAATGTACACTGCACTCACACCAGAAGACAAGAACACAAAAAACCCACACACAACACATACCCCACTAACACAGTGCATGTGGATATCATGAGTGCACACCACCTACCCCCCACCCATATGCACTGGAGAAACATCAAATAGCCACCATAGGAAACACATCTCCATCACACACCAACACCATGTAAAACACAAGATACACACCATATCCACTGGACTCGTGACCTGCATGCACTCAACACACCTCTAGCACAGAGATACACTCACTTTTTCAAAACACCTATGGAAAACACACAACCACCTCAAGATTCAGAACACCTGTCAGATTCAAACCACGCTGAAGCAACACCGACCACTCAAAACGTCACACACACACACACACACACACACACACACCGACACAGAGTTCTGCTTCCTTCTTGGGTGGCTGGTGTCAGCCTGCTTACCCATTGCCAGGTTATCTTCTCACTTGAGGAAAGATGATAGAACAAGAACAGTCTTGGGCAGGTTGGAAAATATCTCTGAAGTGCAGGCTAGGTCTCTTAGGCTTCCAAAACGTGTATTGCCAGAGCACATCCTGTGGTCATACACACTGTCTACCTCATTCGAAAACGCTTCAAACGTCGTGAGGAACTTGTGCCTTAGGACGGACTCATGACAGGGTTGAGGCTGTGCAAAGTTGGAAGCTGTTGGAAATGAATGTGTTGAAAATATGAAGATTCTCGTACAGAGCCCTAGCCTGGGACTTCCATTACGGTGACCATAGGAAGGTCTGTGTTCAAGGAAACTCCTTCAGGCAGGCACCTATTCATGGCAGTGTCTCCCCAGTTGCGTAAAGAAGATAGGACAAGGACAGACACTGGGCAAGTTGGGCACTGGGAGTGAAGTGCCAACTACGGCCATAGACATCTATATCATATATTGGCAGAGCTCCACCTGTGGTTATCACACTGTCTACGTCTGTTAAAACGCTTCAAACACCGTGAGGAAAGTGTGCTTTAGGAGGGACTCGTGACAGGGTTGAGGCTGTGGAAAGTGGGAGCTGTTTGACCTGTCTGTATTGAAAACATGAAGAGTCGTGTACAGGGCACTTACCAGTGACCATAGGAAAGTCTGCTCAGGGAAACTCTTTCAGGCTGACACCCATCCACGGCAGTGTCTTCTCAGTTCAGCTAAGAAGACAGAACAAGGACGGACCCTGGGCAGGTTGGATACTGTGAGTGAAATGCAGGCTATGGCTCTTAGAATCCAAAACGTATATTGGCAGAGCATGACCTGTTGGTCATGCACACTATCTACCAATGTCGAAAACACCTCAAACATCATGAGGGAAATGTACTTTAGGATGGACTTGCAACAGGGTTGAGGCTGTCGAAAGTTGGAAGCTGTTAAATCTCACTGAGTGGAAAAGATTAAGTGTCACATACAGAGCCCTAATCTGGGACTTCCATAACGGTGACCAAAGGAAGGTCTGTGTTCAGGAAAACTCCTTCAGTCATACACCCATTCCTGGTAGTGTCTTCCCAGTGGAGGAAGGAAGATAGAACAAGGACGGACTCTGGGTTGGTTGGATACTGTGAGTGAAGTGCAGGCTATGGCTCTTAGGTGTCCAAAACATATATTGGAAGGGCACGAACTGTGGTCATCCACACTGTCTTCCTGTGTTGAAAACACTTCAAACATCGTGAGGGAAGTGTGCTTTTGGAGGGACTCATGACGGGGTTGAGGCTGTCGAAAGGTGGAAGCTGTTGGAACTGACTGTGTGGAAAACATGAATAGGCACGAACAGGGCCCTAGTCTCAGGCATTCATACCTTTGACCATTGGAAGATCCTAGTTCAGGGAAACTCCTTCATTCGGACATCAATTTGTGGCAGTGTCTTCCCAGTTGAGGAAAGAATATAGAACAAGAACAGACACTATCAAGTTGGATACTGTGAGTGAAGTGCCGTCTACGGCTCTTAGGCATCTAAATCATATATTGGCAGAGCACAACCTGTATTCATCCACACTGTCTACCTTTGTTGAAAATGCTTCAAACGTCGTGAGGAAAGTCTGTTTTAGGACGGACTCGTGACAGGATTTAAGCTATGGAACGTTGGAAGTTGTTGGAACTGACTGTGTTAAAAACATGAGGAGTTGCATAATGGGCCCTTTCCGGTGACCATAGGATGGTCTCTGTTCACGGAAACTCCTTCAGGCGGACACCCAATCATGGCAGTGTGTTCTCAGTTGAGGAAAGAAGATAGAACAAGGACGGACTCTGTGCTGTTTGAATACTGTGAGTGAAGTGTAGGCTATGGCTCTTAGGCGTCCAAAACATATATTGGAAGGGCAGGACCTGTGGTCACCCATACCGTCTTCCTGTGTCGAAAAAGCTTCCAACATCGTGAGGGAAGTGTGCTTTAGGAGGGACGTGCAACAGGGTTGAGGATGTCGAAAGGTGGAAGCTGTTGGAACTGTGTGGAAAAAATGAATAGGAGCGAACAGGGCCCTAGTCTCAGACCTCCATACCGGTGACCATAGGAATGTCTGTATTCAGGGATACTCCTTCAGTCGGACACACATTCGTGGCAGTGTCTTCCCAGTTGAGGAAAGAAGATAGAATAAGGACCGGCACTGGGCAGGTTGGGTACTGTGAGTGAAGTGCAGTCTATGGCTCTTAGGCGTCTTAATCGTATATTGGCAGAGCATCACCTGTGGTCATCCACATTGTCTTCCTGTGTCGAAAATGCTTCAAACGTCGTGATGGAAGTGTGCTCTTGGACGGAATAGTGACAGGGTTGAGACTGGCGGAAGTAGGAAGTTGTTGGAACTGACTTCTTGAAAACATGAAGAGTCACATACAAGGCCCTTACCAGTGACTGTAGGATGGTCTCTGTTCAGGAAAAATCCTTCAGGCGGACACCCATTCATGGCAGTGTCTTCTCAGTGAGGAAAGAAGACAGAACAAAGACGGACACTGGGCAGGTTGGATACTGTGAGTGTAGTGCAGGCTACGGCTCTTAGGCGTCCAAAACGTATATTGGGAGAGCACGTCCTGTGGTCATCCACACTGTCTATTTATGTCAAAAACACCACAAAAGTCATTAGGAATATGAGCTTTAGACTGTACTCATGACAAGGTTGAGGCTGTGGAAAGTTGGAAGCTTTTGGAACTGATTGAGTGGAAAACGTGAAGAGTCAAGTACAGAGCCCTATTTGGGGACTTCCATAACGGTGAACATAGGAATGTCTGTATTCAGGGATACCCCTTCAGTCAGACACCCATTAGTGGCAGTGTCTTCCGAGTTGAGGAAAGCAGACAGAACAAGGACGGGCTCTAGCAGGTTGGATGCTGTGAGTGAAGTGCAGGCTACGGCTCTTAGGGGTCCAAATGTACAGGGGCATAGCACCACCTGTGCTCATCCACAGTCTGCCTCAGTTCAAAACACTTCAAAAATCGTGAGGGAAATGTGCTCTTGGACGGACTAGCGCAGGGTTGAGGTTGTCGGAAGGAGGAAGGTGTTGGAACTGACATGTTGAAAACATGAAGAGTCATGTACAGTGCTCAGTCTTGGACGTCCATACCACTGACCATAGGAAGGTCACTGATCAGGCAAACTCCTTCAGGCTTACACTCATTCATGGCAGTGTCCTCTCAGTTGAGGAAAGAAAATAGAACAAGGACGAACTCTGGATAGGTTGGATAATGTCTGTGATGTGCAGCCTACGGCTCTTAGGCCTCCAGAATGTATATTGCCAGAGCACGACTTGTGGTCATCCACACTGTCTACCTCAGTCAAAAGCACTTCAAATGTCGTGAAGGAAGTGTGCTTTAGGACGGACTCGCAACAAGGTTGAGGATATGCAAAGTTGGAAGCTGTTTGAAATGACTGTGTTGGAAACATGAAGAGTCTCGTAGAGCCCTATCCTGGGACTTCCATTACGGTGACCATAGGAAGGTCTGTGTTCACGGAAACTCCTTCAGGCAGACACCCATTCTTGGCAGTGTATTCTCAGTTTCAGAAAGAAGATAGAGTAAGGATGGACACTGAGCAGGTTGGCTACTGTTAGTGATGTGCCATCTACGGCTCTTCAGCGTCTAAATCGTATATTGGCAGAGCACCACCTGTGGTCTTCCATACTGTCTACCTCAGTCGAAAGCTCTTCAAACTTCGTGCGGGAAGTGTGCTTTAGGACGGACTCGTGACAAGGTTGAGGATGTGCAAAGTTGGAAGCTGTTTGAAATGACTGTGTTGGAAACATTAAGAGTTGCAGACAGAGCCCTAGCCTGGGACTTCCATTACGGTGACCGTAGGAAAGTCTGTGTTCACGGAAACTCCTTCAGGCAGACACCCATTCGAGGTAGTGTATTCTCAGTTGCAGAAAGAAGATAGAACAAGGATGGACACTGGGCAGTTTGGGTACTGTTAGTGATGTGCCGTCTATGGCTCTTAGGTGTCTAAATCGTATATTGGCAGAGCACCACCTGTGGTCATCCACACTATCCACCTCTGTTGAAAATACTTCAAACGTGTGAAGGAAGTGTGCTCTTGGAAGGACTAGCAACAGGGATGAGGCTGTCGAAAGGTGGAAGCTTTTGGAACCGACTGTATGGAAAACCTGAAGAGTGGCATACAGGGCCCCAGTCACAGACATCCATACCGGTGACCATAGGAAAGTCTGTATTCAGCTGAACTTCTTCATGGGGACACTAATTTGTGGCAGTGTCTTCCCAGTTGAAGAAAGAAGATAGAACAAGAACGGACTCTGGACAGGTTAGATACTTTGAGTGAAGTGCTGACTACGGCTCTTAGGGGTCCAAAACGTATAGTGGCAGAGCACGACCAGTGCTCATCCACACTGTCTCCCTCAGTTGAAAGCACTTCAAACGTCATGAGGGAAGTGTGCTTTGGACAGAGTCGCGACAGGTTTGAGGCTGTGGAAAGCTGGAAGCTGTTGGTCCTATCTGTGTTGAAAACATGAAGAGTCACGTAAAGAGCCCTTACCGGTGACCATAAAATGGTCTCTGTTCAGGGAAATTCCTTCAGGTGGACACCCATCCATGGCAGTGTCTTCTCAGTGAGGAAAGAAGACAAAACAAGGAAGGACACTGGCAGGTTGGATACTGTGAGTGAAGTGCAGTCTACAGTTCTTAGGGGTCCAAAACGTATAGTGGCAGAGCATGACCTGTGGTCATCCACACTCTCTACTTATGTCAAAAACGCCTCAAACATAGTGAGGGAAGGGTGCTTTAGGATAGACTCGTGAAAGGGTTTAGGCTTGGAAGGTTGGAGCTCTTGGATCTGACTGAGTGGAAAACATGAAGAGTCACGTACAGAGCCCTACTCTGGGACTTCCATAATGGTGACCATAGGAAGGTCTGTCTCAGGAAAACTCCTTTAGTCAAAAACCCATTCCGGGGAGGGGAAACAAGATGGCGGGGAAGTAGGAGGAGGCCCGTTTCAACCTGTACCCTAAAGTGAGCTGATTACCTACCAAAGAACTCTGATCGCCCGTGAAATCAGCCTGAGATCAGAATTATACACATCTGGATCTCTACAGGGGCAGAAGATGCCAGTGGGCAGGTAAAGCGGAGTGGGAAGGTTGGACTGATATCAGAAGATAAACAAAAGGGGGAGGGAGACGCCAGAGGCGACCGACTGGAAAGTAATACCACTAATACGAGAGTGCCCTGCATCTGGGGACCATCATTAACTTGGAGACTGGTTGAAAGCACTCAAAAAAAGCAAAGGATCATGGGGGAGAAATTGTGGGAATCGGGGCGGCTAGGTACAGGGGCTTAAGTCCCTGGTCCCAGGACATCCTCCCCTGGTACTGAGCCTGAGAAAGTGCGGTGGAAAAACCAGGTCTTGGTCCCTGAGCCACCAGCACTCCCGAGAACGCATGGGGTCTGGCTTCTGTGAGGGGCTGGGAGCCTCGCCAGATGGCAGAACGCCGAGTCATGCTACAGAGCCTGAGACGCACACTCCCCTCACTCTCCCCTGAGAGAGGTGCGTGAAGGCCCAGCCTGGTGCTCTCAGACCCACGCCCTGCTCTCAGAGCCTGAGACATGCGTGACCCACACCCTCCCCTGAGAGAGGTGCACGCAACCCTGGCCCTCTTAGACCCAGAAAGACAAGGAACTCCCAGCCCGAGCCAGTGGGAAAATCTTAGTGTGGGAACACTGCTTGGAACCTCTCTGGTGGTCTGGAGCTGCCCAGACAGCCGCCGCTGCCGTGGTTTTGGGTACAAGCAGAAGATCCTGTGTCCCCAGTGACTGCGACTCGGAACCTGCTCTGCCAGCAGCCAAGGGGGAATTTAGATGGGCTATGCAGCACCCACAGGAGACCAGGCTGATGCTTCTCTCTGAGAGGGAGGTCAGGGTGCAGTTTGCTTTCCTCTAAACCTGCGAAAACCATCAAAAGCGGTCAAGGCGAGAGAAAAAAAAGTGAACAAACATAAAATCTTCAAGAGAACAAAAGCCTGAAAAAACCGGTTTCCTCAGAGCCCACCCCCTTGAGGGGAGCGAGAGGACTTAACTCAGGGAACATCATTGACTGAAAACCCACGGGGCAGGCCCCTCCCCCAGAAAACCAACCAGGAAAGAAAAAAAAAAAAGACTACAAGAGAACAACCACCACTACTTCATAGGACAACTTTTATTTTTAAATCATTCCCACTATGCTGGTTCTTTTTTTTTTTTTAATATAGATAATTTTTTATCCTATATACCATCACAGAGAGATGTCCATTATATCAAATTCCATAATAACCTTCTAACCTGAACTTTTTGATACGTACACCTGTGTTTTTCATTTGCATTTCTATTTTTTTATTATTTTTTAAATTTTAGTTTAGTTTAGTTTATTCCTTTTTTATTTTTATTTTCTAATATTCATATAGAGTTAAACTTCAAGGTAATCCCCTTTCCCCAATCAGTGTTACCCCTATAGTGAACCAATTTTTAATCCCCCTTTATCTTGGGAAAGTTGAGTCCTTTAACAAAGATATCAAGATACATCCAGGAAGAATCAAAACAACCTTCCTCGCCCACACTGAGAATTTATAACCACTCTCCCATCTTTTTCTTCCACCAGTGTTTCTGTGTTTTTGTGTTTGTCCTGATAGTATATAAATCTTATAACTGGGGTTCTTTTAGACAAGGTTCTTCCTTTATTTGCATATATATATTTTTTTCTTTTTTCTCTTGTCATATACTTTTATCAGTCTTTTTATTTGTCTGTTTTTGTTTGAATACTTCATAAATCTTACCTTGGGGCCCATTTGGGCTGAACCTTATCTTTTATCTCCCCTTCCCCCCCCCTCTCTCTTTTTCTTTTTCTTTTCTTTTTTTCTCATTTGGGTAGGGAATCCTGATTGCTCAGAAGCATTCCAGGGTGCACCTTGACTGCACCAAGGTCGATACATCCAGCTACATCCGTTCAGTCATCTCTTACCCAAATGACTCGGAGGAGGAATGCCCAACAGAAGAAAAATACAGAGGATGGGCCTTCTGCAACAGAGCTAATGGCTATCAACATAGGCAATATGTTGGAAAGAGAATTCAGGCTAACAATTATCCAGGCAATAGCTAGGTTGGAGAAAGCCATGGATGAACAAACGGAATTGATTAGGGCAGAACTGAAAGCGACCAGGGATGATGTTCACAATGTTAGGGCAGAACTGAAAGCTACCAAGGATGAGGTTCACGATGCTCTCAATGAGTTCCAATTGAATCTAAATTCTCTCAAAGCTAGGATACTGAGACAGAAGATAGAATTAGTGATCTGGAGGACAAACAGATAGAGAGAAGGATCAGGAGGAAGCCTGGAACAAACAGCTTAGAAGCCACAAAAACAGAATCAGGGAAATAAATGATGCCATGAAATGTTCCAATGTCAGCATTATTGGAATCCCTGAAGGGGAGGAGAAAGAAAGAAATCTAGAAGATATAGTGGAACAAGTTCTTCATGAAAATTTTCCCAATCTTGCAAATGGACCAGTGTTCATGTACTAGAGGCTGAACGGTCTCCACCTAAGATTATAGATTCCAAAAAAACATCAAGGCACCTGATAGTCAAATTGAGGAATCATAATTGTAGATACAATCTCTTGAAAGCCGCTAGGACAAAGAGGCTCCTTACTTACTGAGTAAAGCCCATCAGAATAACATCAGACCTGTCCACAGAGACCTGGCAAGCCAGAAAGGGCTGGCAAGATATATTCAGGGCACTAAATGAGAAGAACATGCAGCCAAGAATACTATATCCAGCAAGATTGACATTCAAAATGGATGGAGAGATAAAGAGTTTCCAAGAATGGCAAGGCTTAAAAGACTATGCAACCACCAAGCCGACACTGCAGGAAATATTAAGGGGGCGTTCTATAAAAGAGAAAAAATCCTAAAAATAGCATTGAACAGAAATATAGAGACAATCTACAGAAAGAAAGACTTCAAAGGTAACACGATGTCAATAAAAACCTATCTATCAATAATCACTCTCAATGTGAATGGCCTAAATGCACCCATAAAACGGCACAGGGTTGCAGATTGGATAAAACGACAGGACCCATCCATATGTTGTCTACAAGAGACCCATTTC
>NW_019154150.1:4399325-4405144 GCF_002288905.1 Enhydra lutris kenyoni
AACACGATGTCAATAAAAACCTATCTATCAATAATCACTCTCAATGTGAATGGCCTAAATGCACCCATAAAACGGCACAGGGTTGCAGATTGGATAAAACGACAGGACCCATCCATATGTTGTCTACAAGAGACCCATTTTTGAACCTAAAGATACACCCAGACTGAAAGTGAAGGGATGGAGAAGCATCTTTCATGCCAATGGGCCTCAAAAGAAGGCCGGGGTAGTGATTCTCATATCAGATATATTAGATTTTAAACTAAAGCCTGTTGTCAGAGATACAGAAGGACACTACATCATTCTTAAAGGGACTATCCACCAAGATGATCTAACAATTGTAAATATCAATGCCCCCAATATCGGAGCAGCCAATTACACAAGAAAACTGTTAATCAAGATAAAGAGTCATATTGATATGAATACATTAATAGTAGGAGATCCTAACATGCCTCTCTCAGAAATAGACAGATCATCGAAGCAGAAAATCAATAGAGAAACAAGAGCTTTGAATGACACATTGGACCAGATGGACCTCATAGATATATACAGAACATTCCACCCTAAAACAACAGAATATTCATTCTTCTCAAGTGCACATGGAACCTTCTCAAGAATATACCACATAGATCTTGGATATCAATCTTTTGTCTGTACTGTCATTTGCAAATATCTTCTCCCATTCCGTGGGTTGCCTCTTTGTTTTCTTGACTGTTTCCTTTGCTGTGCAGAAGCTTTTGATTTTGATGAAGTCCCAAAAGTTTATTTTGGCTTTTATTTCCTTTGCCTTTGGAGACATATCTTGAAAGAAGTTGCTGTGGCTGATATCGAAGAGATTACTGCCTATGTTCTCCTCTAGGATTCTGATGGATTCCTGTCTCACATTGAGGTCTTTTATCCATTTTGAGTTTATCTTTGTGTATGGTGTAAGAGAATGGTCGAGTTTCATTCTTCTACATATAGCTGCCCAGTTTTCCCAGCAAAATTTATTGAAGAGACTGTCTTTTTTCCACTGTATAATTTTTCTTGTTTTGTCGAAGATTAACTGACCATAGAGTTGATTGATATCCAGGATCTATAAAGAACTCCTCAAACTCAACACACACAAAACAGATAATCATATCAAAAAATGGGCAGAAGATATGAACAGACACTTCTCCAATGAACACATACAAATGGCTATCAGACACATGAAAAAATGTTCATCATCACTAGCCATCAGGGAGATTCAAATTAGAAACACATTGAGATATCACCTTACACCAGTTAGAATGGCCAAAATTAGCAAGAGAGGAAACAACATGTGTTGGAGTGGATATGGAGAAAGGGGAACCCTCTTACACTGTTGGTAGGAATGCAAGTTGGTGCAGCCACTTTGGAGAATAGTGTGGAGATTCCTCAAGAAATTAAAAATAGAACTTCCCTATAACCCTGCAATTGCACTACTGGGTATTTACCCCAAAGATACAGATGGAGTGAAAAGAAGGGCCATCTGTACCCCAATGTTTATAGCAGCAATGGCCACGGTCACCAAACTGTAGAAAGAACCAAGATGCCCTTCAATGGACAAATGGATAAGGGAGATGTGGTCCATATACACTATGGAGAATTATGCCTCCATCAGAAAGGATGAATACCCAACTTTTGTAGCAACATGGACAGGAGTGGAAGAGATTATGCTGAGTGAAATAAGTCAAGCAGAGAGAGTCAAGTATCATATGGTTTTACTTATTTGTGGAGCATAACAAATAAAATGGAGGACAAGGGGAATTAGAGAGGAGAAGGGAGTTGAGGGAAATTGGGAGGGGAGGTGAACCATGAGAGACTATGGACTCTGAAAAACAATCTGAGGGTTTTGAAGGGGCGGGGGGTGGGAGGTTGGGGGAACCAGGTGGTGGGTATTGGAGAGGGCATGGATTGCATGGAGCACTGGGTGTGGTGCAAAAACAATGAATACTGTTAAGCTGAAAATAAATTTTAAAAATTAAAAAAGAAAGAAACCCATTCGTGGCAGTGTCTTTTCAGTGAAGGAAAGAAGATAGAAGCAGGACAGACTCTGGGCAGGTTGGATACACTGAATTAAGTGCGGGACACGGCCATTAGGCTTCCAAATTGTGGAATGGCAGAGCACGAACTTTGGTCATCCAGAATGTCTACCTATGTACAATACCCTTCAAATGTGGTGAGGGAAGTGTGCTTTAGGATGGAATGGGACAGGTTTGAGAGGTTCGAAATGGAAGATGTTGGAACTGACTATGTTGAAAACATGAGAGACTATGGACTCTGAAAAACAATCTGTGGGGTTTGAAGCAGCAGGGGGTGGGAGGTTGGGGGAACCAGGTGGTGGGTATTAGAGAGGGCACGGATTGCATGGAACACTGGGTGTGGTGCAAAAAACAAGGAATGCCGTTATGCTGAAAAAAAAAAAATAAAACATGAAGATTTGCATACAGGGCCCTGTTCTCCGACGTCCATATGGTGAACATTCGAAGGTCTGTGTTCAGAGAAACTCTTCAGGTGGACACCCATTCGTGGCAGTGTCTTCCCTCTTGAGGAAAGAAGATAGAATAAGGACGGACTCTGGCAGGTTGAATACTCTGAGTTAAGCACAGGGCACGGCCCTTAGGCCTCCAAAATGTGGAATGGCTGAGCACGATCTGTGGTCATCCAAACTGTCTCCCTCTGTCGAAAAGGCTTCAAACCTGGTAAGGGATGTGTGCTTTCAGAGTCACGACAATTTTGAGAAGGTCAAAACATGGAAGCTGTTCGAACTGACTGTGTTGAAAACATGAAGAGTCGCGTACAGGTTCCTATTCTCTGACGTCCAAACCTGTGACCACAGGAAGCTTTGTGTTCAGTGAAACTTCTTCAGGTGGACACCCATTCTTGGCAGTGTCTTTCCAGTTGAGGAATAAAGATCGAACAAGGAGGGACTCTGGACAGGTTGCATAATTTGTGTTAAGTGCAAACCAAGGCCGTTAGGCTTCCAAAACATGGAATGGCAGAGCAGGACATCTGGTCATCCAAACAGTTTAACTCTTCAGATAAGCTTCAAACTGGGTAAGCAATGTTTGCTTTAGGAAGACACGCAACAGTTTTGAGATGTTCGAAACATGGAAGCTGTTGGAACTCATTGTGTTGAAAACGTGAAGAACGTGTACATGGCCCTGGTCTCGGACGTTCATACTGGTGACCATAGGAAGGTTTTTCTTCAGTTAAACTTCTTCAGTTGGACACACATTCATGGCAGAGTCTTCCAGTTGAGGAAAGAAGACGGAACAAGGACAGACTCTGGGCAGGTTGTATACTCTTAGTTAAGTGTAGATCACGGCCCTTAGGCTTACAAAATTTGGAATGGCAGAGCATGACCTGTGGTCATCCAAACTGTCTACCTCGGTCGAAAAGGCTTCAACCCTGGTATGGGATATGTGCCATAGGACCGACTCGCAACAGTTTTGAGAGGGTCAAAACATGGAAGTTGTTGGAACTGACTGTGTTGAAAACATGAAGAGTCGTGTACAGGGCCCTAGTCTTGGACGTCCATACCTGTGACCATAGAAAGGTCTTTGTTCAGTGAAACTTCTTCAGGCGAACACCCATTTGTGGCAGTGTCTTCCCAGTTGAGGAAAGAAAAGAGAACAAGGACGGATTCTCTGCAGGTTGGATACTCTGGCTTAGGGCAGGCCACTGCCCTTAGGCTTCCAAACCAAGGAATGGGAGATCACGACATGTGGCCATCCAAAGTGTCTTACTCTGTTGAAACGCTTCTAATGTGGTGAGGGAAATGTGATTTAGGTTGAACTCATGACAATTTTGAGAGAGTCGAAACTAGGAAGCTGTTGGAATATACTGTGTTAAAAGCATGAAGAGTCGTGTACAATGTCCTAGTCTCAGACGTCCATACCAGTGACCATAGGAAGGTCTATGTTCAGTGAGACTTCTTCAGGCGGACCCCCATTTGCGGCAGTGTATTCACAGTTGAGGCAAGAGATAGAAGAAGGACAGACTCTAGGCAGGTTGTATACTCTGAGATAAGTGTAGGCAACGGCCCTTAGGCTTCAAAAACATGGAATGCAGAGCACGACCTCAGGTCATCCAGTCAACATCAGTTGAAATCTCTTCAAACGTAGTGAGTGACGATTGCTTTAGGACAGTCTCATGAAAGTTTTGAGAGGGTAGAAAATGGAAGCTGTAGGAACTGATGGTGTTGAAAACATGAAGAGTCCAACCCTTCGCCCTGGTCTCCAACGTCCATACCAGTGAACATATGAAGGTTTGTGTTCAGAGAAACTTCTTCAGGTGGACACCCATTCAGGGCAGTGTCTTCCCTCTTGAGGAAAGAAGATAGAACAAGGACGGACTCTATGCAGGTTGGATACTCTGGGTTAAGTGCATGCCATGGCCCTTAGCTTCCAAAATGTGGAATGGTAGATAATGACATGTGGTCACCCAAACTGTCTAACTCTCAAAAAGTATCCAAACCTGGTAAGGGATGTGTGCTTTAGGAAGGACTCACGACAGTTTTGAGAAGGTCGAAATATGTTGCAACTGACCATTTTGAAAACATGAAGAGTCACGTACAGGGCCCTGGTCTCTGATGTCCATACCGGTACCATATGACGGTCTTCATTCAGTGAAACTTCTTCAGGTGGATACCCATTCGTGGCAGTGTCTTCCCTATTGAGGAAAGAAGATAGAACAAGGACGGACTCTAGGCAGGTTGGATACTCTGAGTTAAGTGCAGGACACGGCCCTTAGGCTTCCAAATCATGCAATGGCAGAGCACGACATGTGGTCATCCTAAATGTCTAACTATGTCCAAAAGGCATCAAACGTGGTAAAGGATGTTTGCTTTAGGACAGACTCATGACAGTTTTGAGAGGGTCGAAACATGGAAGATTTGCAACTGTGTTCAAAACATGAAGAGTTCCGTACAGGGCCCTAGTCTCACACGTCCATACCTCTGACCATAGGAAGGTTGTGTCCAGTGAAACTTCTTCAGGCCGACACCCATTCGAGGCAGTGTCTTCCTAGTTGAGGAAAGAAGATAGAACAAGGACGGACTCTGGGCAAGTTGGATAAACTGAAGAAGTGCAGGACACGGCCATTAGGCTTCCAAATCGTGGAAGGGCAGAGCATGACCTGTGATCATCCAAACTGTCTACATTGTCGAGAAGGCTTCAAACCTGGTAAGGGATGTGTGCTTTCGGACGGAATACCGACAGTTTTGAGAAGGTCAATACGTGGAAGCTGTTGGAACTGATTGTGTTGAAAATATGAGGATTTGCGTACAAGACCTACGTCTCGGACGTCCATACCGGTGACCATAGGAAGGTCTGTCTTCAGTGAAACTTCTTCAGGCAGACACCCATTCGTGGCAATGTCTTCCCAGTTTAGGAAAGAAGATAGAAAAGGGAAGGCTCTGGGCTTGTTGGATACTCAGGGTTTAGTGCAGGCCACGGCCCTTAAACGTCCAAAACATGGCATGGTAGAGCACGACCTATGGTCCTCCAAACTGTCTACCTCTGTCGAGAAGGCTTCAAACCTGGTAAGGGATGTGTGCTTTAGGACGTACTCACAACAGATTTGAGACGGTCGGAACATGGAGTATGTTGGAATGGACTGTGTTGAAAACATGAAGAGTCGTGTACAGGGCCCAAGTCACTGGCGTGCATACCTATGACAATAGGATGGTCTGTGTTCAGTGAAACTTCTTCAGATGGACACCCATTCGTGGCAGTGTTTTCCTAGTCGAGGAAAGAAGATAGAACAAGGAAGGCTCTGAGCAAGTTGGATGCTCAGGTGTAAGTGCAGGACACGGC
>NW_019154150.1:4405154-4426267 GCF_002288905.1 Enhydra lutris kenyoni
CCTTAGGCTTCCAAAACAGGGAATGGCAGAGCACGACCTGTGGTCATCCCAACTGTCTACCTCTTTCGAGAAGGTTTCAAACGTGGTAAGGGATGTGTGCTTTAGGATGGACTCGTGACAGTTTTGAGAAAGTAGAAACATGGAAGCTGTTAGATGTGATTGGGTTGAAAACTTGAAGAGTCACGTACTGGGCCCTGGTCTCAGACATCCACACCGGTGACTATAGGAAGGTCTGTGTTCAGTGACACTTCTTCATGCCGACACCCATTCCTGGCAGTGTCTTCCAATTTGAGGAAAGAAGATAGAACAAGGACGGTCTCTGGGCAGGTTGGATTCTCAGGGTTAAGTGCAGGCCCGGCTCTTAGGCATTCAAAACATGGAATGGCAGCCACAACCTGTCGTCCTCCAACCTGTCTATCTCTCTCGAGAATGCTTCAAACCTAGTAAGGGATGTGTGCTTTAGGAGGGAATCATGACACTTTTGAGAGGGTCGTAACATGGAAGATGTTGGAACAGACTGTGTTGAAAACATGAAGAGTCCCTTACAGGGCCCTAGTCTCGGATGTCCATGCTGTTGACCATAGGGATGTCTGTCTCCAGTGAAACTTCTTCAGGAGGACACCTATATGTAGAGTGTCTTCCCAGTTGAGGAAAGAAATAGAACAAGGACGGGCTCTGGGCTGGTTGTATACTCTGGGGTAGGTGCAGGCCACAGCCCTTTGGCGTCCAAAACCTGTAATGGCAGAGCACGATCTGTGGTCATCCAAACCTTCTACCTATGTCGAGAAGGCTTCAAACCTGGTAAGGGAAGTGTGCTTCAGGACGGACTCACAACAGTTTTGAGAGGGCTGAAACATGGAAGCTGTTGAAATTGACCGTGTTGAAAACATGAAGAGTTGTATACAGCGCCTTTGTCTCTGACATCCATACCGGTGACCATAGGAAGGTCTGTGTTCAGTGAAACACTTTCCGGCGGACCCCCATATGCGGGAGTGTCTTCCGAGTTCAGGAAAGAAGATAGAACGAGAACAGGCTATAGGCAGGTTGTACACTCTGAGTTAAGTGTTGGACACGCCCTTTGGCTTACAAAACATGGAATGGCAGAGCACGACCTGTGGTCATCTCGTCTACCTCTTGCGAGAACTCTTCAAACGTAGTGAGGGATGTTAGCCTTAGGACGACTCACAACAGTTTTGAGAGTGTCAGAATTTGAAAGCTTTTGGGCATGACTGTGGGGAAAGCATGAAGAGTCACATACAGTGCTCTAGTTTCTGACGTCCATACCAGTGACCATAGGAAGGTCTGTGCTCAGGGAAATTTCTTCAGGCGGACACCCATTTGTGGCAGTGTATACCCAGTTGAGGAAAGAAGATAGAACAAGGAAGGCTCTGGGCAAGTTGGATACGCAGGTGTAAGTGCAGGACACGGTCCTTAGGCTTCCAAAACAGGGAATGGCAGAGCACGACCTGTGGTCATCCCAACTGTCTACCTCTTTCGAGAAGGCTTCAAACATGGTAAGGGATGTGTGCTTTAGGTCGGACTCCTGACAGTTTTGAGAAGGTTGAAACATGGAAGCTGTTGGATCTGATTGGGTTGAAACTTGAAGAATCACGTACTGGGCCCTGGTCTCAGACATCCACACCGGTGACTATAGGAAGGTCTGTGTTCAGTGAAACATCTTCAGGTGGACACCCAGTCATGGCAGTGTCTTACCAGTGGAGGAAAGAAGATAGAACAAGGACGGTCTCTGGGCAGGTTGGATACTCAGGGTTAAGTGCAGGCCACAGCTCTTAGGCATTCAAAACATGGAATGGCAGCCACAACCAGTATTCCTCCAACCTGTCTACCTCTCTCGAGAAAGCTTCAAACATGGTAAGGGATGTGTGCTTTAGGTCGGACTCTCGGCAGTTTTGAGAGCATCGAAACATGGAAGATGTCGGAATGGACTGTGTTGAAAACATGAAGAGTCGCATCCAGGGCCCTAGTCTCGGATGTCCATATCTTTGAACTAAGGAAGGTCTATGCTCAGTGAAAATTCTTCAGGTGGACACCCATTCATGGCAGTGTCTTCCCAGTTGAGCATAGAAGATAGAAAATGGACGGACTCCAGGAAGGTTGTATAATCTAACTTAAGTGTAGGCCATGTCCCTCAGGTTTCAAAAACATGGAATGGCAGAGCAAGACTTCTAGTCACCCAGTCCACCTCTGTCAATAACTCTTCAAATGTAATGAGGGAAGTGTGCTTTAGGATGGTCTTGCAACAGTTTTGAGAGTGTTGAAAATGGAAGCTGTTGTCCCTGATGGTGTTGTTAACGTGATGAGTCATATACTTTGCCCTAATCTCCAATATCCATTCAATGACCATTCGAAGGTCTGCGTCTAGTGAAATTTCTGAAGGCGAACACCCATTCATGGCAGTGTCTTCCTGTAGAGGAAAGAAGATAGAACAAGGACAGACTCTGGGCAGATTGAATAATCATGGTTAAGTGGAACTCACGGCCCTGACCCTTCCAAAACGTTGAATGGCGGAGCACGACATGTAGTCATCCAAACTCTCGACCTCTGATGAAAAGGCTTCAAAACTGGTAAGGCATGTGTGCTTTAGGACGGACTCGCGACAGTTTTGAGAAGGTCGAAACATGGAAGCTCTTGGAAATGATGGTGTCGAAAACATGAAGATTCGTATACAATGCCTAGCCTCGGACGTCCATACCGGTGACCGTAGGAAGTTCTGTGTTCAATGACCCTTCTTCAGGCCGACACCCATTCCTGGCAGTGTCTTCCATGTTGATGAAAGAAGATAGAACAAGGAAAGACTCTGGGCAGGTTGGATATCCAGATTGAAGTGCAGGCCATGGCCCTTAAGCTTCCAAAACATGGAATGGCAGAGCTCGACATCTGGTCATCCAAACTCTCTACCTCTGTCGAAAAGGCTTCGCAACTGGTAAGGCATGTGTGCATTAGGACAGACTTGTGACAGTTTTGAGAAGGTGGAAACATGGAAGCAGTTGGAAACGATTGTGTTGAAAACATGAAGAGTAGAGTATAAGGCCCTAGTCTCAGACGTCCATACCGGTGACCCTAGGAAAGTCTTAGTTCAGTGAAAATTCTTCAGGCTTACACCAACTCGTGACAGTGTCTTCCCAGTTGAGGGAAGAATATAGACCATGGACGGGCTCCAGGCTGGTTGGATTCTCAGGGTTAAGTGAGGCCACTGCCCCTAGGCATCCAAATCATGGAATGGCCGATCACGACCTGTGGTCATCCAAACTGTCTACCTCTGTCTAGAAGGCTTCAAACCTCTTAAGGGGTGTGTGCTTTAGGTCGTTCTCTCAGCAGTTTTGAGAGGGTTGAAACATGGAAGCTGTTGGAATGGACTGTGTTGAACACATGAAGAGTCACATACAGGACCCCAGTCTCGGATGTCCATACCTTTGACCATAGGAAGGTCTGTGTTCAGTGAAACTTCTTCAGGTGGACACCCATTCATGGTACTGTCTTCCCAGTTGAGGATAGAAGATAGAAAAAGGACGGACTCTAGGCAGGTTGTATCATCTAACTTAAGTGTAGGCCATGGCCCTTAGGTTTCCAAAACACGGAATGGCAGAGCAAGACTTGTGGTCATCCAGTCTACCTCTTTCAAAAACTCTTCAAATGTAATGAGGGAAGTGAGCCTTAGGACGGACTTGCAACAGTTTTAAGAGTGTCGAAAATGGAAGCTGTTGTCCCTGATGGGGTTGGTAACATGATGAGTCCTATACTTCGCCCTAGTCTCCGACGTGAATTCAGTGACCATTCGAAGGTCTGCGTCCAGTGAAATTTCTGAAGGCGAACACCTATTCATGGCAGTGAATTCCCAGTAGAGGAAAGATGATAGAACAAGGATGGTCTCTGGCTAGGTTGGATAGTCATGGTTAAGTGCAGGCCACGGCCCTTAAACATCCAAAATTTTGAATAGTGGAGCATGACATGTGGTCATCCAAACTGTCTACCTCTGTGGAAAAGGCTTCAAACATGGTAAGGCATGTGTGCTTTAGGACAGACTCGCAACAAATTTGAAAAGTTTGAAACATGGAAGCTGTTGGAAAGGACGGTTTGAAAACATGAAGATTCGAATACAAGTCCTAGTCTCGGACGTCCATACCGGTGACCGCAGGAAGGTCTGTGTTCAGTGACACTTCTGCAGGCTGACACCCGTTCCTGGCAGAATCTTACGAGTTGAGGAAAGAAGATGGAACAAGGACGGATTCTGGGCAAGTTGAATAATCTAACTTAAGTGTAGGCCATGGGCCTTAGGTTTCCAAAACATGGAATGGCTGAGCAAGACTTGTGGTCATCCAGTCTACCTCTGTCAAAAACTCTTCAAACTTAATGAGGGAAGTGTGCTTTAGGACGGACTCGCAACAGTTTCAGAGTGTTGAAAATGGATGCTGTTACACCTGATGGTTTTGGTAACAAGATGCGTCGTATACATCGCCCTAGTCTCTGACGTCCATTCAGTGCCCATTCAAAGGTCTGCGTCCAGTGAAACTTCTGGTGGTGAACTCCCATTCATGCCAGTGTCTTCCCAGTAGAGGAAAGAAGGTAGAACAAGGACGGACTCTGGGCAGGTTGGATAATCATGGTTAAGTGAAGGCCACGGCCCTTGCCCTTCCAAATTTAAATAGTGGAGCATGACATGTGGTCATCCAAACTGTCTACCTCTGTCGAAAAGGCTTCAAAGCTGGTAAAGCATGTGTGCTTTAGGACGGACTCGCGACAGTTTTGAGAAGGTCGAAACATGGAAGCTGTTGGAAATGACGCTGGTGAAAACATGAAGATTTGTATACAAGGCCAAGTCTCGGACGTCCATACCAGTGACCATAGTAAGGACTGTGTTCAGTGAAAATTTTTCAGGCTGACACCGATTCTGGGCAGTGTCTTCCTAGTGGAGGAAAGAAGATAGAACAAGGACAGAATCTGGACAGGTTGGTTAATCATGGTTATGTGCAGTCCACGGCCCTTACCCTTCCCCAAAATTTTGAATGGCAGAGCACGACATGTGGTCATCCAAACTCCTAACTCTGTCGAAAAGGCTTCAAACCTGGTAAAGGATGTGTGATTTAGGTTGGACTTCTGACAGTTTTGAGAAGGTGGAAACATGGAAGCAGTTGGAACTGATTGTGTTGAAAACATGAAGAGTCGCTTGTAGGACCCTAGTGCTAGACGTCCATACCTGTGACACTAGGAAGGTCTTTGTTCAGTGAAACTTCTTCAGGCGGACATCCATTCGTGGCCGTGTCTTCCCAGTTGAGGAGAGAAGATAGAAAAAGGATGGAATCTAGGCACGTAGTATAATCTAAATTAAGTTCAAAGCATGGTCCTTATGTTTCCAAAACATGGAATGGCAGAGCAAGACTTGTGGTCACCCAGTCTACTTCTGTCAAAAACTCTTCCTACGTATTGAGGGAACGGTGCTTTAGGACAGACTCGCAACAGTATTGAGAGTGTCGGATATGGAAGCTGTTGTCCCTGATGGTGTTGTAAACACTATGAGTTGTATACTTCGCCCTAGTCTCCGATGTCCATTCAGTGAGCATTCGAAAGTCTACATCCAGTGATACTTCTGAAGGACAACAACCATTCGTGGCAGTGTCTTCCCAGTATAGGAAAGAAGATAGAAGAAGGACGGACTCTGGGCAGCTTGGATAATCATGATTAAGTGCAGGCCACGGCCCTTACCCTTCCAAGACTTTGAATAGCGGAGCACGACATGTGGTCATCCAAACTATCTACCTCTGTGGAAAAGGCTTCAAACATGGTAAGGAACGTATGCTTTAGGACGGACTCGCAACAAATTTGAAAAGTTTGAAACATGGAAGCTTTTGGAAAGGACAGTTTGAAAACATGAAGATTCGAATACAAGTCCTAGTCTCAGACGTCCATACCAGTGACTGCAGGAAGGTCTGTGTTCAGTGACACTTCTTCAGGCCGACACCCATTCCTGACAGTGTCTTCCATGTTGAGGAAAGAAGATAGAACAAGGACGGACTCTGGGCAGGTTGGATTCCCAGATCAAAGTGCAGGCCATGGCTCTTAAGCTTCCTATACATGGAATGGCAGAGCTCGACTTCTGGTCATCCAAACTCTCTACATCTGTTGAAAAGGCTTGAAACCTGGAAACGGATGTGTGCTTCAGGACGGACTTGTGACAGTTTTGAGAAATTAGAAACATGGAAGCAGTTGGAACTGATTGTGTAGAAAACATAAAGAGTCACGTATAGGGCCCTAGTCCCAGACGTCCAAACCGGTGACCCTAGGAAGGTATGTGTTCAGTGAAATTTCTTCAGGCTTACACCCACTCGTGGCAGTGTCTTCCCAGTTGAGGGAAGAATATAGAACAAGGACGGGCTCTGGGCTGATTGGATATTCAGGCTTAAGTGCAGGCCATGGCCCCTAGACGTCCAAATCATGGAAGACCAATCACGATCTGTAGTCATCCAACCTGTCTACCTCTGTCGAGAAGGCTTCAAATCTGTTAAGGGATGTGTGCTTTAGGTCGGACTCTCGGCAGTTTTGAGAGGGTCGAAACATGGAAGCTGTTGGAATGGACTGTGTTGAAAACATGAAGAGTCACATCCAGGGACCTAGTCTCCAATGTCCATACCTTTGATCATAGGAAGGTCTGCGTTCAGTGAAACTTCTTCAGGCTGACAACCATTCGTGGCAGTGTCTTCCCAGTTGAGGATAGAAAATAGAAAAACGCAGACTTTAGGCAGGTTGTATAATCTAAATTATGTGTAAGGCTTGGCCCTTAGGTTCCAAAACATGGAATGGCAAAGCAATACTTGTGGTCACCCAGTCTACCTCTGTCAAAAACTCTTCAAACATAATGAGGGAAGGGTGCCTTAGGACAGACTTGCAACAGTTTTGAGAGGGACAAAAATGGAAGCTTTTTTCACTGATGGTGTTGTTAACATGATGAGTTGTATACTTTGCCCTAGTATCTGATGTCCATTCAGTGACCTTTCAAAGGTCTACATCCAGTGATACTTCTGAAGGCCAACAACCATTCGTGGCCGTGTCTTTCCAGTAGAGGAAAGAAGATAGAAGAAGGACGGACTCTGGGCAGGTTAGATAATCATGATTGCAGGCCACGGCCCTTTCTCTTCTAAGACTTTGAATAGTGGAGCACGACATGTGGTCATCCAAACTGTCTACCTCTGTCAAAAAGGCTTCACACCTGGTAACAGATATGTGCTGTAGGACGGACTTGTGACAGTTTTGAGAAAGTGGAAACATGGAAGCAATTGGAACAGATTGTGTTGAAAACATGAAGAGTCGTGTATAGGGCCCTAGTCTCAGACGTCCAAACTGGTGACCCTATGAAGGTACGTGTTCAGTGAAAATTCTTCAGGCTTACACCCACTCATGGCAGTGTCTTCCCAGTTGAGGGAAGAATATAGAACAAAGATGGGCTCCGGGATGGTTGGATACTCTGGGTTAAGTGCAGGCCATGGCCCCTAGGCGTCCATATCATGGAATACCGATCACGACCTGTGGTTATGCAAACTTTCTACCTCTGTTGAGAAGGCTTCAAACCTGTTAAGGGATGTGTGCTTTAGGTCGAACTCTCGGCAGTTTTGAGAGGGTCAAAACATAGAAGCTTTTGGAATGGACTGTGTTGAAAACATGAAGAGTCACATACAAGGCCCTAGTCTCAGATGTCCTTACCTTTGACCATAGGATGTCTGTGTTCGGTGAAACTTCTTCAGGTGGACACCCATTCGTGGCAGTGTCTTCCCAGTTGAGGAGAGAAGATAGAAAAACGATGGACTCTAGGCAGGTTGTATAATCTAACTTAAGTGTAAGGCAAGGCCCTTAGGTTTCCAAAACATGGAATGGCAGAGCAAGTCTTGTGGTCACCCAGTCTACCTCTGTCAAAAACTCTTCAAACATAATGAGAGAAGGGTGCTGTAGTACAGACTTGCAACAGTCTTGAGAGGGTCGATAATGGAAGCTGTTGTCCCTGATGGTGTTGTTAACATGATGAGTCGTATACTTTGCCCTAGTCTCTGAAGTCCATTCATTGACCATTCGAATGTCTACATCCAGTGATACTTCTGAAGGCCAACAACCATTCGTGGCAGTGTCTTCCTTGTAGAGGAAAGAAGGTAGAAGAAGAACAGACTCTGGGTGGGTTGGATGATCATGGTTAAGTGCTCGCCACAGCACTTACCCTTCCAAAATTTTGAATGGCAAAGCACGACATGTGGTCATCCAAACTGTCTACCTCTCTGGAAAAGCCTCAAAACTGGTAAGACATGTGTGCTTTAGGATAGACTAGCAACAAATTTAAAAAGTTCGAAACATGGAAGCTGTTGGAAATGATGGTGTTGAAAACATGAAGATTCGTACAGAAGGCCTACTCTCGCACGTCCATACTTGTGACAGTTGGAAGGTCTGTGTTCAGTGACACTTCTTCAGGCCGAAAGCCATTCCTGGCAGTGTCTTCCATGTTGAGGAAAGAAGATAGAACAAGTCCGGACTCTGGGCAGTTTGCATACACAGTTTGAAGTGCAGGCCATGGCCCTTAGGCTTCCAAAACATGGAATGACAGTGCCCGACATCTGGTCATCCAAACTGTCTACCTCTGTCATAAGGGCTTCATAGCTGGTAAGGGATGTATGATTTAGGACGGACTTGTGACAGTTTTGAGAAGGTGGAAACATGGAAGCAGTTGGAGCTGATTGTGTTGAAATCATGAAGAGTCGCATATAGGTCCCTAGTCTCAGACGTCCAACCGGTGACTCTAGGAAGGCCTTTGTTCAGTGAAAATATTTCAGGCTAACACCCACTTGAGGCAGTGTCTTCCCAGTTGAAGGAAGAATATAGAACAAGGACGGGCTCCAGGCTGGTTGGATACTCAGGGTTAAGTGCAGGCCACGGCCCCTAGGTGTCCAAAACATGGAATGGCCGAACACGACCTGTGGTCATCCAACCTGTCTAACTCTGTCGAGAAGGCTTCAAATCTGTTAAGGGATGGGTGCTTTAGGTCGGACTCTCGACAGTTTTGAGTGTGGCGAAACAGTGAAGCTGTTGGAATGGACGGTGTTGAAATCATGAAGAGTCGCATCCAGGGCCCTAATCTCGGATGTCCATACCTTTGACCAAAGGAAGGTCTGTGTTCAGTGAAACTTCTTCGGGCGGACACCCATTCGTGGCAGTGTCTTCCCAGTTGAGGATAGAAGATAGAAAGAAGACGGACTCTAGGCAGGTTGTATAATCTAATTTAAGTGTAGGACACGGCCCTTAGGTTTCTGGAACATGGAATGGCAGTGCAAGACTTGTGGTCATCCAGTCTAACTCTGTCAAAAACTCTTCAAACGTAATGAGTGAAGTGTGCTTTAGGATGGACTCACAAGGGTTATGAGTGTCGAAAATGGAAGCTGTTTTCCCTGATGGTGTTGGTAACATGATGAGTCGTATACTTTGCCCTAGTCTCCAATGTCCATTCAGTGACCATTCGAAGGTCTACATCTAGAGGAATTTTGAAGGTGAACACCCATTCATGGCCGTGAATTCCCAGTAGAGAAAAGACGATAGAACAAGGACAGACGCTGGCTAGAATGGATAATCATGGTTAAGTGCTGGCCACGGCCCTTACCCTTCCAAAATTTTGAGTGGTGGGGCAGGACATGTGGTCATCCAAACTGTCTACTTCTGTCGAAAAAGCTTCTAAACTAGTAAGGCATGTGTGCTGTAGGACGGACTCGTGACAGTTTTGAGAAGATCGAAACATGGAAGCTGTGAAAATGACGGTTTTGAAAACATGAAGATTTATATACAAGGTCTAGCCTCGGACATCTATACTGGTGACTGTAGGAAGTTCTGTGTTCAGTGACACTTCTTCAGGCCAACCCCCATTCCTGGCAGTGTCTTCCCAGTTGATGAAAAAGATAGAACAAGGACGGTCTCTGGACAGGTTGGATACCCAGATTGAAGTCCAGGCCATGGCTCTTAGGCTTCCAAAACATGGAATGGCAGAGCTCGACATCTGTTCATCCAAACTGTCTACCTCTGTTGAGAAGGTTTCAAAACTGGTAAGGCATGTGTGCTTTAGGACGGACACGCAACAGTTTTGAGAAGGTTGAAACATTGAAGCTGTTGGAAATAACGGTGTTGAAAACATGAAGATTCATATACAAGGCCTAGTCTCGGACGTCCATACCGGTGACCACAGGAAGGTCTGTGTTCAGTGACACTTCTTCAGGCCGACACCCATTCCTGGCACTCTCTTCCCAGTTTAGGAAAGAATAGAACAAGGACAGACTCTGGGGAGGTTGGATACCCAGACTGAAGTGCAGGCCACGGCCCTTAGGCATCCAAAACATGGAATGGCAGAGCTCTACATCTGACCATCCGTTCTGTCTACCTCGGTCAAAAAGGTTTCACCCCTTCTAAGGGACGTGTGCTTTAGAACGGATTGTCACAGTTTTGAGAAGGTGGAAACATGGAAACAGTTGGAACTGATTGTGTTGAAAACATGAAAAGTCCCGTATAGGGCCCTAGTCATAAACGTCCCTATCGGTTACCCTCAGCAGCTCTGTTCAGTTGTACTTCTTCAGGCTCACACACAATCATAGCAATGTCTTCTCAGTTGATGGAAGATTATAGAACAAGGACAGGCTCCAGGCTTGTTGGATACTCAGAGTTAAGTGCAGGTCACGGTCCCTAGGCGTCCAAAACATGGAATGTCAGAACACGACCTGTGGTCATCCAAACATTCTACCTCTGTGGAAAAGTATTCAAACGTCGTGAGGGAAGTGTGCTCGAGGACAGACCCTGACAGGGTTGAGGCTGTGGAAAGTTGGAAGCCGTTGGAACTGAATGTGTTGAAAACATGTAAATCGCGAACAGCGCCCTTGTCTCGGACGTCCAAACCGATGACCATAGGAAGGTCTGCTTTCAGGGAAACTCCTTCAGGCGGAAACACATACTTGGCAGTCTTTCTAGTTGAGAAAGAAGGTAGAACAATGACTGACTCTGAGCAGGTTAGATACTGTGAGTGAAGAGCAGGCTACTGCTCTTATGGGTCGAAAACATATATTGGAAGGGCGCGACCTGTGCTCATCCACATTCTCTAACTCAGTTGAAAACACTTCAAATATCATGAGGAAAGTGTGCTTTAGGATGGACTTGCGTCAGGTGAGGCTGTGGAAAGCTGGAAGCTCTTGGACCTCTGGGTGGAAAACATGAAGAGTTGCTTACAAGTCCCTTACAGGTGACCATAGGAAGGTCTTTGTTCAGGGAAATTCCTTTAGGGGGACACCCATTCATGGCATTATCTGCTCAGTTGAGGAAAGAAGACAGAACAAGGATGGACTCTGGGCATATGGGATACTGTGAGTAAAGTGCAGGCTATGGCTTTAAGGGGTCCAAAACGAATATTGCCGGGCACGACCTATGATCAACCACACTGTCAACCTCAGTTGAAAGCAGTTCAATCATCGTGAGGGAAGTGTGCTTTAGGCTGGACTCGCGACAGGATTGAGACTGTGGAAAGTTGGAAGCTGTTGAAACTGACTGAGTGGAAAACATGAAGAGTCACGTACACAGCCCCAGTCTGGGACTTCCATACCGCTGACCATGAAAAGGTCTGTGTTCAGGAAAACTTCTTCATTCAGACACCCATTCGTGGCAGTGTCTTCCCAGTGGAGGAGAGAAGATAGAACAAGGACGGACGAAAGGCAGGTTGGATACTCTGAGTGAAGTGCAGTCTATGGTTCTTAGGCGTCCAAAACATATATTGGAAGAGCACGACCTGTGCTAATCCACACTGTCTACCTCAGTTGAAAACACTTCAAACATCATGAGTGAAGTATGCTTTAGGAGGGAATGGGACAGGGTTGAGACTGTGGAAAGCTGGAAGCTGTTGGACCTGTCTGTGTGGAAAACATAAAGAGTCGCATACAAGGCCCTTACCAGTTACCATAGGAAGGTCTATGTTCAGGGTAATTCCATCAGGCGGACACCCATTCATGGCAGTGTCTGCTCAGTTGAGGAAAGAAGACAGTCAAAGATGGACTCTGGGCCGGTTGCATACTGTGAGTTAGGTGCAGGCTACGGCTCTTAGGGGTCCAAAACATATAGTGGCAGGGCACGACCTGTGGTCAACCACACTGTCAACCTCAGTCGAAAGCACTTCAAACTTCATGAGAGAAGTGTGCTTTAGGCTGGAATAGCGACAGGGTTGAGGCTGTGGAAAGTTGGAAACTCTTGGAACTAACTGTGTTGAAAACATGTATAATCGCAAACAGAGCCCTGGTCTCGGACGTCCAAACCGGTTACCACAGGAAGATATGCATTACAGAAACTCTTCAGGTGGAAGCACATTCCTGGCAGTGTCTTCCCAGTTGAGGAAAGAAGTTAGAACAAAGAGGGACTCTGTGCAGGTTAGATACTGTGAGTGAAGTACAGGCTACTGCTCTTTGGGGTCCAAAACGTATAGTGGCAGAGCAAGACCTGTGCTCATCCACACAGTCTAACTCAGTTGAAAACACTTCAAACATCGTGAGAGAAGTGTGTTTTGGATGGACTTGTGACAGGGTTGAGCCTGTGGAAAGTTGGAAGCTGTTGGAACTGACTGAGTGGTAAAATATGAAGAGTCACATACAGAGCGCCAGTCTACACTTCCAAACCGGTTACCATGAAAAGATCTGTGTTCAGGAAAAATCCCTCATTCTGAAACCCATTCGTGGCAGTGTCTTCCCAGTTGAGGAAAGAAGATAGAACAAGGACGGACCCTGGGCAGGTTGGACACTGTGAGCGAAGTGCCAGCTATGGCTATTAGGCATCCAAAACATATATTGGCAGGTTGGACCTGTGGTCATCCAAATTTTCTACCTCCGTTGAAAAGGCTTCAAACATCGTGAGGGAAGTGTGCTTTAGGAGGGAAGGCGACAGGGTTGAAGCTCTGGAAAGCTGGAAGCACTTGGACCTGTCTGTGTGGAAAACATGAAGACTGCCAACAAGGCCCTTACCGGTTACCATAGGAAGGTCTGTGTTCAGGGAAATTCCCTCAGGCAGACACCCATTCATGACAGTGTCTGCTCAGTTCAGGAAAGAAGAGAGAACAAGGATGGACTCTGGGCAGGTTGGATACTGTGAGTGAAGTGCAGGCTTCAGCTCTTAGGGGTACAAAACGTATATTGGCAGGGCACGACCTGTGGTCAACCACACTGTCAAACTCAGTCAAAAGCGCTTCAAATTTCATGATGAAAGTGCTCTTTAGGATGGACTTGTGACAGGGTTGAGGCTGTGGAAAGTTGGAAGCTCTTGGACATCTGGGTGGAAAACATGAAGAGATGCGTACAAGGCCTTACTGGTGACCATAGGAAGTTCTCTGTTCAGGGCAATTCCTTCAGGCAGACACATTCATGGCAGTGTCTGCTCAGTTGAGGAAAGAAGATAGAACAAAGGCGGACTCTCTGCCGGTTGCATACAGTGAGTTAGGTGCAGTCTACGGCTCTTAGGGGTCCAAAATGAATATTGGCAGGGAACGACCTGTGGTCAACCACACTGTCACCTCAGTTGAAAACACTTCAAACTTCGTGAGGGAAGTGTGCTTTAGCCTGGACTAGTGACAGGTTTGTGGCTGTGGAAAGTTGGAAGCTGTTGGGACTGATGAGTGGAAAACATGAAGAGTCATGTACAGAGCCCCAGTATGGGACCTCAATACCGCTGACCATGAAACGGTCTGTGTTCAGGAAAACTCCTTTATTCCATCACCCATTCGTGGCAGTGTCTTCCCAGTTGAGGAAAAGATAGAACAAGGATGGACGCTGGGCAGGTTGGATACTCTGAGTGAAATGCAGTCTATGGCTCTTAGGCATCCAAAACATATATTAGAAGGGCACGATCTGTGCTCATCCACACTGTCTACCTCAGTTGAAAACACATCAAACACCATGAGGAAAGTGTGGACTTTAGGATGGACTTGTGACAGGGTTGAGGTTGTGGAAAGTTGGAAGCTTTTGGACCTCTGGGTAGAAAACATGGAGAGTCGTGTACAAGGCCCTTACTGGTGAACATGGAAAGGTCTCTGTTCAGGGCAATCATTCAGGCGGACACCCATTCATGGCAGTGTCTGCTCAGTTGAGGAAAGAAGATAGAACAAGGACGGACTCTGGGCAGGTTGGATACTGTGATTGAAGTGCAGTCTTCAGCTCTTCGGGGTCCAACACGAATATTGGCAGGGCACGACCTGTGGTCAACCACACTGTCAACCTCAGTTGAAACGCTTCAAACTTCGTGAGGGAAGTGTGCTTTAGGCCGGACTCGCGACAGGGCTGAGGCTGTGGAAAGTTGGAAGATGTTGGCACTGACTGTGTTGAAAACATGTATAATCACAAACAGGGCCCTGGTCTCGGACGTCCACACCGGTTACCACAGGAAGGTCTGCATTAAGGGAAACTCCTTCAGGTGGAAACACATTCTTGGCAGTGTCTTCCCAGTTGATGAAAGAAGGTAGAACAATGACAGACTCTCTGCAAGTTAGATACTCTGAGTGAAATACAGGCTACTGCTCTTTGGGGCCCAAAATGTATAGTGGCAGAGCACGACCTGTGCTCATCCACACTGTCTAACTCAGTTGAAAACTCTTCAAACATCATGATAGAAGTGTGTTTTGGATGGACTCGTGACAGGGTTGAGGCTGTGGAAAGTTGGAAGCTGTTGGAACTGACTGAGTGGAAAACATGAAGAGTCACATACACAGCCCCAGTCTAGGACTTTCAAACCGGTGACCATGAAAAGATCTGTGTTCAGGAAAACTCCCTCATTCAGACAGCCATTCATGGCAGTGTCTTCCCAGTTGAGGAAAGAAGATAGAACAAGGATGGACCTGGGAAGGTTGGATACTGTGAGTGAAGTGCTGACTATGGCTATTAGGCATCCAAAACATATATTGTCAGGTCAGGACCTGTGGTCATCCAAAGTTTCTACCTCTGTTGAAAAGGCTTCAAGCGTTGTGACAGCCATGTGCTTTAGGATGGATTTGTGACAGGGTTGAGGCTATGGAAAGTTGGAAGCTTTTGAACCTCCAGGTGGAAAAAAAGAAGGTCGCATACAAGGCCCTTAGGTGACCATAGGAAGGTCTCTGTTCAGGGCAATTCCTTCAGGCGGACACCCATTCATGGCAGAGTCTGCTCAGTTGTGGAAGGAAGATAGAACAAAGATGGACTCTGGGCCGGTTGCATACTGTGAGTTAGGTGCAGGCTACGGCTCTTATGGGTCCAAAACATATAGTGGCAGGGCATGACCTGTGTTCATCCACACTGTCTACCTCAGTTGAAAACACATCAAACAACGTGAGGAAAGTGTGCTTTATGATGGACTCGCAACAAGGTTGAGGCTGTGGAAAGTTGGAAGCTCTTGGAACTCTGGGTGGAAAACATGAAGAGTCGCGTACAAGGCCCTTACTGGTGACCAAAGAAAGGTCTCTGTTCAGGTCAATTCCTTCAGGCGGACACCCCTTCATGGCAGTGTCTGCACAGTTGAGGAAAGAAGATAGAACAAAGGTGGACTCTGGGCCGGTTGCATACTGTGATTTAGGTGCAGGCTACGGCTCTTAGGGATCCAAAATGTATAGTGGCAGGGCGCGACCTGTGGTGAACCACACTGTCAACCTCATTCGAAAGCACTTCAAACTTCGTGAGGGAAGTGTGCTTTAGGCTGGACTCGTGACAGGGTTGACGCTGTGGAATGTTGGAAGCTGTTGGAACTGAGTCAGTGGAAAACATGAAGAGTCACGTACAGATCCCCAGTGTGGGACTTCCATGCTGCTGACCATGAAACGGTCTGTGTTCAGGAAAACTCCTTCATTCAGACACCCATTCGTGGCAGTGTCTTCCCAGTTGAGGAAAGAAGATAGAACAAGGTCGGACGATGGGCAGGTTGGATACTCTGAGTGAAGTGCAGTCTATGGCTCTTAGGCGTCCAAAACATATATTGGAAGGGCACGACCTGTGCTCATCCACACTGTATACCTCAGTTGAAAACACTTCAAACACCGTGAGGAAAGTGTGCTTTAGGATGGACTTGCGACAGGGTGGAGGCTGTGGAAAGTTGGAAGCTGTTGGAACTGACTGAGTGGAAAACATAAAGAGTCACATGCACAGCCCCAGTTTAGGACTTTCAAACTGGTGACCATGAAAAGATCTGTGTTCAGGAAAACTCCCTCATTCAGACAGCCATTCATGGCAGTGTCTGCTCAGTTGAGGAAAGGATATAGAACAAAGACGGACACTGGGCCATTTGCAGACTGTGAGTTAGGTGCAGGCTACTGCTCTTATGGGTCCAAAACATATAGTGGCAGGGCACAACTTGTGGTCAACCACACTGACAACCTCAGTCGAAAGCGTTTTAAACTTCTTGAGGGAACTGTGCTTTAGGCTGGACTCCCGACAGGATTGAGGCTTGGAAAGTTGGAAGTTGTTGGAAGTGACTGTGTTGAAAACATATCACGAACAGAGCCCTAGTCTCGGACATCCATACCGGTTACCACAGGAGGGTCTGCATTAAGGGAAACTCCTTCAGGCGGAAACACATTCTTGGCAGTGTCTTCCCAGTTTAGGAGAGAAGGTAGAACAATGAAGGACTCTGTGTAGGTTAGATACTGTGAGTGAAGTGCAGGCTACTGCTCTTTGGGGTCCAAAACGTATAGTGGCAGAGCACGACCTGTGCTCATCCACACTGTCTAACACAGTTGAAAACACTTCAAACATCTTGAAAGAAGTGTGTTTTGGATGGACTCATAACAGGGTCGAGGTTGTGGATAGTTGGAAGCTGTTGGAACTGACTGAGTATAAAACATGGAGAGTCACGTACAGAGCCCCAGCCCAGGACTTCCAAACCGGGGACCATGAAAAGATCTGTGTTCAGGAAAACTCCCTCATTCAGACACCCATTCGTGGCAGTGTCTTTCCACTTGAGGAAAGAAGATAGACCAGTACAGACCCTGGGCAGGTTGGATACTGTGAGTGAAGTGCCAGCTATGGCTAATAGGCATCCAAAACATATATTGGCAGGTCAGGACCTTTGGTCATCGAAACGTTCTACCTCTGTTGAAAAGCTTCAAACATCATGAGGGAAGTGTGCTTTAGGAGGAAGGGCGACAGGGATGAAGCTGTGGAAAGGTGGAAACTGTTGGACCTCTCTGTGTGGAAAACATGAAGAATTGCAAACAAGGCACTTACCGGTGACCATAGGAAGGTCTCTGTTCAGGGAATTTCCTTCAGGCAGACACCCATTCATGGCAGTGACTACTCAGTTCAGGAAAGAAGACAGAACAAAGACGGACTCTGGGCAGGTTGCATTCTGTGAGTTAGGTGCAGGCTTCAGCTCTTAGGGGTCCAAAACGAATATTGGCAGGGCACGACCTGTGGTCAAACACACTGTCAACCTCAGTAGAAAGTGCTTCAAACTTCGTGAGGGAAGTGTGCTTTAGGCTGGACTCGTGACCGGGTTGAGGCTGTGGAAAGTTGGAAGCTCTTGGAACTGATGATGTTGAAAACATGTATAATCACGAACTGGGCCCTGGTCTCGGACGTCCAAGCCGGTTACCACAGGAAGGTCTGCATTAAGGGAAACTTCTTCAGGCGGAAACGCATACTTGGCAGTGTCTTCCCAGTTGAGGAAAGAGAGTAGAACAGTGACAGACTCTGTGCAGGTTAGATACTGTGAGTGAAGTGCACGCTCCTGCTCTTTGGGGTCCAAAACCTATAGTGGCAGAGCACGACCTGTGCTCATCCACACTGTCTAACTCAGTTGAAAACATTTAAAACATCGTGAGAAAAGTGTGGTTTGGATGGACTCGACACAGGGTCGAGGCTGTGGAAAGTTGGAAGCTGTTGGAACTGAGTGGAAAACCTGAAGAGTCACGTACAGAGCCCCTATCTAGGTCTTTCAATCCGGTGACCATGAAAAGATCTGTGTTCAGGAAAACTCTCTGATTCAGACACCCATTCATGGCAGTGTCTGCCTAGTAGAGGAAGAAAGATAGAACAAGGACGGACTCTGGGCAGCTTGGATCATCATGGTTAATGCAGGCCACGATCCTTACCCTTCCCAAAATTTGAAAGGCGGAGCACGACATGTCGTCATCCAAACTGTCTACCTCTGTTGAAAAGACTTCAAAACTGGTAAGGCATGTGTGCTTTAAGACAGACCCGCGACAGTTTTGAGAAGGTCGAAACATGGAAGCTGTTGGAAATTACGGTGTAAAAACATGAAGATTCATATACAAGGCCTAGCCTCGGACGTCCATACTGGTGACCGTAGGAAGGTCTGTGTTCAGTGACACTTCTTCAGGCTGAAACCCATTCCTAGCAGTGTCTTCCCAGTTGAGGAAAGAGGATAGAACACGGACGGACTCTGTGCAGGTTGGATACCCAGATTGAAATGCAGGCCATGGCCCTTAGGCTTCCAAACATGGAATGGCAGAGCTCGACATCTGATTTTCCAAACTGTCTGCCTCTCTCAAAAAGGCTTTAAACCTGGTAAGGCTTGTGTTCTTTCGGACGGACTTGTGACAGTTTTGAGAATGTGGAACCATGGAAGCAGCGGAACTGATTGTGTAGAAAACATGAAGAGTCACGAATCGGGCCTTGTCTCAGATGTCTGTACCAGTGACCTTGGAAGGTCTTTGTTCAGTGAAACTTCTTCAGGCTTACAGCCATTCGTGGCAGTGTCTTCCCAGTTGAGGGAAGAATATAGAACAAGGACGGGCTCTGGGCTGGTTGGATCCTCAGGATTAAGTGCAGGCCACGGCAATTAGGCGTCCTAAACATGGAATGGCAGATCACGACCTGTGGTCATCCAAACTGTCTACCTCTGTCAAGAAGGCTTCAAACCTGTTAAGGGATGTGTGCTTTAGGTCGGAATGTCGACAGTTTTTAGAGGATCAGAATATGGAAGCTGTTTTAACGGATTGTGTTTAAAACATGAAGAGTCACATACAGTGCCTTATTCTCAGATGTCCATAGCTTTGACCATAGGAAGGTCTGTGTTTAGTGAAACTTCTTCAGGCGGACACCCATTCGTGGCAGTGTCTTCCCAGTGGAGGATAGAAGATAGATAAAGGTCGGACTCTAGGCAAGTTGTATAATCTAATTTAAGCGTAGGCCACGGCCCTTTGGTTTCCAAAACATGGAAAGGCAGAGCAAGACTTGTGGTCATCCATCTACCTCTGTCAAAAACTCGTCAAACAAATGAGGGAATTGTTCTCAGGACGGACTTGCAACAGATTTGAGAGTATCGAAAATGGAAGCTGTTGACCCTGACGGTGTTGGTAACATGAGGAGTCGTATAGTTCACCCTAGTCTCCGACGTCCATTCAGTGACCATTCGAAAGTCTGCGTCCGGTGAAACTTCTGAACGCCAACACCCATTCGTGGCAGAGTCTTCCCAGTAGAGGAAAGAAGATAGAACAAGGACGGACTCTGGGAAACTTGGAAATTGTGGTTAAGTGCAGGCCACGGCACTTACCCTGCCAAATCTTTGAATGGCGGAGCACGACATGTGGTCACCCAAACTGTCTTCCTCTGTCCAAAAGGCTTCAAAATTGGTAAGGCATGTGTGCTTTAAGACAGACCCGTGACAGTTTTGAGAGTGTTGAAACATGGAAGCTTTTGGAAATGACGGTGTTGAAAACATGAAGATTCATATACAAGGCCTAGCCTCAGACGTCCATACCAGTGACAGTAGGAAGGTCTGTGTTCAGTGACACTTCTTCAGGCCGAAACCCATTCCTAGCAGTGTCTTCCCAGTTGAGGAAAGAAGATAGAACAAGTACGGATGCTGTGCAGGTTGGATACCCAGATTGAAGTGCAGGCCACGACCCTCAGGCTTCCAAACATGGAATGGCAGAACTCGACATCTGATCATCCAAACTGTCTATCTCTGTCAAAAAGGCTTCAAACCTGGTAAGACTTGTGTACTCTCAGACGGACTTGTGAAAGTTTTGAGAAGGTGGGAACACGGAAGCAGTGGAACTGATTGTGTTGAAAACATGAAGAGTCACGAATCGGGCCCTAGTCTCTGACGTCCATACCGGTGACCTTGGAAGGTCTTTGTTCAGTGAAACTTCTTCAGGCTTACACCCATTTGTGGCAGTGTCTTCCCAGTTCAGCAAAGAATATAGAACAGGGACGGACTCCGGTCTGGTTGGATCCTCAGGGTTAAGTGCAGGCCACGCCAATTAGGAGTCCTGAACATGGAATGGCAGATGACGACCTGTGGTCATCCAAACTGTCTAGCTCTGTCAAGAAGGCTTCAAACCTGTTAAGGGATGTGTGCTTTAGGTCGGAATATTGACAGTTTTTAAAGGGTCGGAACATGGAAGCTGTTTTAACGGACTGTGTTTAAAATAATGAAGAGTCACTTACAGTGCCTTAGTCTCGGATGTCTATAGCTTTGACTATCGAAAGGTCTGTGTTCAGTGAAACTTCTTCAGGCTGACACCCATTCGTGGCAGTGTCTTCCCAGTGGAGAATAGAAGATAGAAAAAGGTCGACTCTAGGCAGGTTGTATAATCTAATTTAAGTGTAGGCCATGGCCCTTTGGTTTCCAAAACATGGAATGGCAGAGCACGACATCTGATCATCCAAACTTTCTACCTCTCTCGAAAAGGCTTCAAACCTGATAAGGTTTGTGTACTTTCGGACAGACATGTGACAGTTTTGAGAAGGTGGAAACATGTGACCGTAGGAAGTTCTGGGTTCAGTACATTTCTTCAGTCTGACACCCATTCCTGGAAGCGTCTTCCCAGGTAAGGAAAGAAGAAAGAACAAGGATGGACTCTGGACAGGTAGGATGCCCAGATTGAAGTGCAGACCATGGCCCTTAGGCTTCCAAAACATGGAATGGCACAGCTCAACATATGGTCATCCAAACTGTCTAACGATGTCGAATAGGCTTCACACCTGTTAAGGAATGTGTGCTTTAGGACTGACTTGTGACAGTTTTGAGAACGTAGAAACATGGAAGCAGTTGGAACTGATTGTGTTGAAAACATGAAGAATTGCATATAGGGCCATAGTCTCAGACATCCATACTGGTGACCCTAGGAAGGA
>NW_019154150.1:4426277-4445169 GCF_002288905.1 Enhydra lutris kenyoni
CTTTGTTCAGTGAAACTTCTTCAGGCTTACACCCACTCGTGGCAGTGTCTTCCCAGTTGAGGGAAGAATATAGAACAAGAACGGGCTCCAGGCTGGTTGGTTACTCAGGGTTAAATGCAGGCCACAGTCCCTAGGCGTCCAAAACATGGAATGGCAGATAACGACCTGTGGTCATCCAAACTGTCTACCTCTCTTAAGAAGGCTTCAAACCTGTTAAGGGATGTGTGCTTTAGGACGGATTCCAAAACATGGAATGGTAGAGTAAGACTTGGGTCACCCAGACCACCTCTGTCAAAAACTCTCAAACGTAATTAGGGAAGTGTGCTTTTGGACGGACTCACAACAGTTTTGAGAGTGTTGAAAATGGAAGCTCTTGTTCCTGATGGTGTTGCTAACATGATGAATCGTATACTTTGCCCTAGTTTCCGACATCCATTCAGGACCATTCGAAGGTCTGCATCCTGTGAAACTGCTGAAGGCGAACACGCATTCATGACACTGTCTTCCCAGTAGAGGAAAGAAGATAGAACAAGGACGGACTCTGGGCAGGTTGGATAATCATGGTTAAGTGCACGCCACGTCCCTTAACCTTCCAAAACTTTGAAGGGCGGAGCATGACATGTGGTCATCCAAACTGTCTACCTCTGTCGAAAAGGCTTCAAACCTGATAAGGGATGTGTGCTTTAGGATGGACTCGTGACAGTTTTGAGAAGGTTGAAACATGGAAGTTGTTGGAAATGATGGTGTTGAAACCTAAAGATTCGTATACAAGGCCTAGTCTCAGATGTCCATATCAGTGACCGTAGGAAGTTCTGTGTTCAGTGACACTTCTTCAGGTCTACATCCATTCCTGGCAGTGTCTTCCCAGTTGAGAAAAGAAGATAGAACAAGGATGGACTCTGGGCAGGTTGGATACCCAGATTGAAGTACAGGCCATGGCCCTTAAGCTTCCAAAGCATGGCATGGCAGACCTCCACATCTGGTCATCCAAACTGTAAACCTCTGTCGAAAAGGCTTCAAACCTGATAAGGGATGTGTGCTTTAGGATGCACTTGTGACAGTTTTGAGAAGGTGGAAACATGGAAGCATTTGGAACTGATTGTGTTGAAAACATGAAGAGTCGCATATAGGGCCCTAGTCTCAGACGTCCATACCAGTGACCCTAGGAAGGTCTGTGTTCAGTGAAACTTCTTCAGGCTTACACTCACTCATGGCAGTGTCTTCCCAGTTGAGGGAAGAATATGCAACAATGACGGGCATCAGGATGTTGGATACTCAGGGTTAAGTTCAGGCCACGGCCCCTCGGCGTCCAAATTGTGGAATGGCTAATCACGACTTGTGGTTATTTAAACTGTCTACCTCTGTCGAGAAGGCTTCACACCTGTTAAGGGATGTGTGCTTTAGGTCGGACTCTCGACTGTTTTGAGAGGTTTGAAACATGGAGGCTGTTGTCACGAACTGTGTTGAAAACATGAAGTCACATACAGGGCCTTAGTCTCGGATGTCCAGACATTCGACCATAGGAAGGTCTGTGTTCAGTGAATCTTCTTCAGGAGGACACCCCTTCGTGGCAGTGTCTTCCAAGTTGAGGATAGAAGTTAGAAAAAGGACGGTCTCTAGGCAGGTTGTATAATCTAACTTAAGTATAGGCATTGGCCCTTAGGTTTCCAAAACATGGAATGGCAGAGCAAGATTTGTGTCAAACAGTCTACCTCTGTCAAAAACTCTTCAAATGTATTGAGGGAAGTGTGCTTTAGGACGGACTCCCAAGAGTTTTGAGAGTGTCGAAAATGGAAGCTGTTGTCCCTGATGGTGTTGGTATCATGATGAATCGTATACTTCACCCTAGTCTCCGATATCCATTCAGAGACCATTTGAAGGTCTGCATCCAGTGAAACATCTGAAGGCGAACATCCATTCGTGGTAGTTTCTTCCCAGTAGAGAAAAGAAGATAGAACAAGGATGGACTCTGGGCAAGTTGGATAATCATGGTTATGTGAAGGCCACGGCCCTCACCCTTAAAAAAACTTTGAAGGGCGGAGCACAACATGTGGTCATCCAAACTGTCTACCTCTGTCGAAAAGGATTCAAACCTGGTAAGGCATGTGTGCTTTAGGACGGACTCGAGACACTTTTGAGAAGGTCGAAACATGGAAGCATTTGGAAAAGATGGGTTTGAAAACATGAAGATTCGTATACAAGTCCTAGTATCTGACGTCCATACCAGTGACCGTAGGAAGGTCTGTGTTCAGTGATACTTTTTCAGCCCGACACCCATTCCTGGCAGTGTCTTCCAGGTTGAGGAAAGAAGATAGAACAAGGACGGACTCTGTACAGGTTCGATACCCAGACTGAAGTGCAGACCACGGGCCTTAGGCATCCAAAACATGGAATGGCAGAGCTCAACATCTGGTCATCCAAACTGTCTACCTCTGTCGAAAAGACTTCAAACCTGGTAAGGGATGTGTGCTTTACGATGAACTTGTGACAGTTTAGAGAACGTTGAAAATTGGAAGCAGTTGGAACTGATTCTGTTGAAAACATGGAGAGTCACGTATAGGGTCCTAGTCTCAGACCTCCATACCGGTGACCCTAAGAAGGTCTTTGTTCAGTGAAACTTCTTCAGGCTTACACCCACTCGTGGCAGTGTCTTCCCAGTTGAGGGAAGAATATAGAACAAGGAAGGGCTCTGGGCTGGTTTGATACTCAGGGTTAAGTGCAGGCCACGGCCCCTATGTGTCCAAACCACGGAATGGCTGATAACGACCTGTGGTTATCCAAACTGTCTACATCTGTCCAGAAGGCTTCAAACCTGTTAAGGGATGTGTGCTTTAGGTCAGAATCTCAGCAGTTTTGAGAGGGTCAAAACATGGAAGCTGTTGGAATGGACTGTGTTGAACACATGAATAGTCGCATTCAGGGCCCTAGCCTCAGATGTCCATACTTTTGACCATAGGAAGGTCTATGTGCATTGACATTTCTTCAGGCGGTCACCCCTTTGAGTCAGTGTCTTCCCAGTTGAGAATAGAAGATAGAAAAAGGACGGACTCTAGGTAGATTGTATAATATAACTTAAGTGTAGGCCATGGCCCTTAGGTTTCCCAAACATGGAATGGAAGAGCAAGACATGTTGTCACCCAGTCTACCTCTGTCAAAAACTATTCAAATATAGTGAGGAAAGTTTGCTGTAGGACGGACTCACATCAGTTCTGAGAGTGTCGAAAATGGAAGCTGTTGTCTCTGAGGTGTTGGTAACATGATGATTCGTATACTTCGCCCTAGTCTCCGACGTCTATTCAATGACCATTAGAAGGGCTGCATCCAATGAAACTTCTGAAAGCGAAAACCCATTCGTGGCAGTGTCTTCCAAGTAGAGGAATGAAGATAGAACAAGGACGGACTCTGCGCAGGTTAGATTATCATGGTTAAGGGCAGGCTATGGCCCTTACCCTTCCAAAACTTTGAATGGTGGAGCACGACATGTGGTCATCCAAACTGTCTATGTTTGTCGAAAAGTCTTCAAAACTGGTAAGGCATTTGTGCTTTAGGATGGACTTGTGACAGTTTTGAGAAAATCGAAACATGGAAGCTCATGGAAATGACGGTGTTGAAACATAAAGATTCGTATACAAGGCCTAGTCTCGGACATCCATACCGGTGACCGTGGGAAGTTCTGTGTTCAGTGACATTTCTTCAGGCCGACAACCATTCCTGGCAGTGTCTTCCCAGTTGAGAAAAGAAGATAGAACAAGGGCAGTCTCTGGGCAGGTTGGATACCCAGATTGAAGTGCAGACCACGGCCCTTAGGCTTCCAAAACATGGAATGGCAGAGCTCGACATCAGGTCATCCAAACTGTCTACCTCTTTCGGAAAGTCTTCAAACCTGGTAAGGGATGTGTGCTTTAGGACCGACTTGTGACAGTTTTGTGAAGGTGTAAGCATGGAAGCAGTTGGAACTGATTGTGTTGAAAACATGAAGAGTCGCATATGGGGCCCTAGTCTCAGACGTCCGAACTGGTGACCCTAGTAAGGTCTTTGTTCAGTGAAACTTCTTCAGGCTTACATCCACTAGAGGCAGTGTCTTCCCAGTTGAGGGAAGAATGTAGAACAAGGACGGACTCCTGGCTGGATGGATACTCAGGGTTAAGTGCAGGCAACAGCCTCTAGGCTTCCAAAACTTAGGATGACAGATCACGACCTGTGGTCATCCAAACTATCTACCTCGTCGAGAAGGCTTCACACCTGTTAAGGGATGTGTGCTTTAGGTCGGACTGTCAACAATTATAGGAGAGCGAAATATAAAAGCTCTTGGTACGGATTGTGTTGAAAACATGAAGAGTCGCATAAAGGGCCCTAGTCTCAGATGTCCATACCTTTGACCATAGGAAAGTCTGTGTTCAGTGAAACTTCTTCAGGTGGACACCCATTCTTGGCAATGTCTTCCCAGTTGAGGATAGAAAATAGAAAAAGAATGGACTCCAGGCAGGTTGTACAATCTAAGTTAAGTGTAAGCAATGGCCCATAGGTTTCTAAAACACAGAATGGCAGAGCAAGATTTGTGTTCACCCAGTCTACCTCTGTCAAAAACTCTCAAACGTAATCAGGCAAGTGTGCTTTAAGACGGACTCACAATAGCTTTGAGAGTGTTGAAAATGGAAGCTCTTGTCCCTGATGGTGTTGGTAACATGATGAATCATATACTTTGCCCTCGTCTCCAATGTCCATTCAGGGACGATTTGAAGGTCTGCATCCAGTGATACTTCTAAAGGCGAACACCCATTCGTGGCAGTGTCTCCCCAGTAGAGAAAAGAAGATAGAACAAGGATGGACTCTGGACAGGTTGGATAATCATGGTTAGGTGCAGGCCATTTCCCTTACCCATCCAAAACATTGAATGGTGGAGCACGACATGTGGTCACCCAAACTGTCTACCTCTGTCGAAAAGGCTTCACACCTGGTAACAGATGTGTGCTTTAGGACAGACTTGTGACAGTTTTGAGAAGGTGGAAACATGGAAGCAGTTGAAACTGATTGTTTTGAAAACATGAAGAGTCGGATATAGGGCCCTATTTTCAGACGTCCAGTGCAACTAGGAAGGTATTTGTTCAGTGAAACTACTTCAGGTTTCCACCCATTTGTGGCAGTGTCTTCCCAGTTGAGGGAAGAATATAGAACAATCACGGGCTCCGGCCTGTTTGGATCCTCGGTTTTAAGTACAGGCCACGGCCCTTAGGCGTCCAAAACATGGAACGGCAGATCATGACCTGTGGTCATCCAAACTGTCTACCTCTGTTGAGAAGGCTTCAAACATGTTAAGGGATGTGTGCTTTAGGTCGGACTATCGACGGTTTTGAGAGGGTCAAAACATGGACGCTGTTGGAAAGGACTGTGTGGAAAACATGAAGAGTCGCATACAGGGTCCTAGTCTCGGTTTTCCATCCTTTGTCCTTAAGAAGGTCTGTGTAAAGTGAAACGTCTTCAGGCAGACACCCATTCGAGGCAGTGTCTTCACAGTTGAGGATAGAAGATAGAAAAAGGACAGACTCTAGGCAGGTTGTATAATCTAATTTAAGTGTTGCCATGGCCCTTAGGTTTCTAAAACATGGAATGGCAGATCAAGACTGTTGGTCATCCAGTCTACCTTTGCCAAAACTCTTCAAACGTAATGAGGAATTGTGCTTTAGGACGGACTCGCAACAGTTTTGAGAGTGTCAAAAATGGAAGCTCTTGTCCCTGATGGTTTTATTAACACGACGAGTCGTAAACTTTGCCCTAGTCTCCGACGTCCATTCAGTGACCATTCGAAGGTCTGCATCCAGTGAAACTTCTGAAGGTTAACACCCATTCATGGCAGTGTCTTCCCAGGAAAGGAAAGAAGATAGAACAAGGACGGACTCTGGGCAGGTTGGATAATCATGTTTAAGAGTAGGCCACGGCCCTTACCCTTCCAAAACTTTGAGTGGCAGAGCATGACATGTGGTCATCCAAACTGTCTACCTCTGTCGAAAAGGCTTCAAACCTGGTAAGGCATGCGTGCATTAGGATGGAGTCACGACAGTTTGGAGAAGGTTGAAACATGGAAGCTGTTGAAAATCACGGTGTTGAAAACATGAAGTTTCTTATAAAAGGCCTCAACTCAGACGTCCATTCCAGTGAGAGTAGGAAGGTCTGTGTTCAGTGACACTTCTTCAGGCAGACACCTATTCCTGGCAGTGTCTTCCCAGTGGAGGAAAATGGATAGAACAAGGACGGATTCTGGGCATGTTGGATACCCAGATTGAAGTGCAGGCCTTAGGCTGCCAAAACATGGAATGGCTGAGCTTGTCATCTGGTCATCCAAACTGTCTACGTCTGTTGAAAAGCTTCAAAACTGGTTAGGAAAGTGTGCTTTAGGAGGGACTCATGACAATTTTGAGAAGGTCCAAACATGGAAGCTGTTGGATATGACGGTTCTGAAAACATGAAGATTCGTATACAAGGCCTAGCCTCGGTCATCCATACCAGTGACCGTGGAAGGTTTGTATTCAGTGACAGTTCTTCAGGCCAACACCCATTCCTGGCAGTGTCTTCCCTGTTTAGGAAAGAGGATAGAACAAGGAGGGACTCGGGTCATGTTGGATACCTAGATTGAAGTGCAGGCCATGACCCTTAGGCTTCCAAAGCATGGAATGGCTGAGCTCGACATCTGGTTTTCCAAACTGTCTACCTCTGTTGAAAAGGCTTCAAACCTAGTAAGGGTTGTGTGATTTAGGAGGGACTTGTGACAGTTTTGAGAAGGTGGAAACATGGAAGCAGTTGGAACTTACTGTGTTGAAAACATTAAGAGTCACATATAGAGCCCTAGTCTCAGACGTGCATACCGGTCACGCTAGGAAGGTCTTTGTTCAGTGAAACTTCTTCAGGCTTACACCCATTCAGGGCAGTGTCTTCCCAGTTGAGGGAAGAATATAGAACAAGGACGGGCTCTGGGCTGGTTGGATCCTCAGGGTTAAGTGCAGGCCATGGCCCTTAGGCGACCAAAACATGGAATGGCAGATCACGAACTGTGGTCATCCAAACTGTCTACCTCTGTTGAGAAGGCTTCAAACCTGTTAAGGGATATGTCCTTTAGGTTGGACTCTTGACAGTTTTGACAGTGTCGAAACATGGAACCTGTTGAAACGGACTATGTTGAAGATATGAAAAGTCGCATACAGTGCCCTAGGCTTGGATGTCCATAGCTTTGACCATAAGAAGGTCTGTGTTCAGTGACATATTCTGGGGGACACCCATTCGTGGCAGTGTCTTCCAGTTGAGGATAGAAGATAGAAAAAGGACGGATTCTAGGCAGGTTGTTTAAGGTCATTTAAGTGTAGCCCATAGCCCTTAGGTTTCCATAACATGGAATGGCAGAGCAAGACTTGTGGTCACCCAGTCTACCTCTGTCAAAAAGTCTTCAAACACAGTGAGGGAAGTGTGCATGTGGATGGGCTTGCAACAGTTTTGAGAGTGTCAGATGGAAGCTGTTTTCCCTGTTGGTGTTGGTAACATGATAAGTCGAATACTTTGCCCTAGATTGTGACGTCCATTCAGTGACCATTCGAAGGTCTGCGTCCAGTGAAAATTCTGAAGGCAAACACCATTTCCTGGCATTGTCTTCCCAGGAGAGGAAAGAAGATAGAACAAGAACGGACCCTGGCCATGTTGGATAATCATGGTTAAGAGTAGGCCACGGCCCTTACCCTTCCAAAACTTTGAATGTTGAGCACATGTGGTCATCCAAACTTTCTACCTCTGGGGAAAAGGCTTCAAAACTGGCAAGGCATGTGTGCTTTAGGATGGACTCGCGAAAGTTTTGAGAAGGTCGAAACATGGAAGCTGTTGGAAATGACGGTGTTGAAAACATGAAGATTTTTATACAAAGCCTAGTCTCAGATGTCCATACCGGAGACTGTAGGAATGTCTGTGTTCAGTGACACTACTTCAGGCCGACACCCATTCCTGGCAGTGTCTTCCCAGTAGAGGAAAGGAGATAGAACAAGAACGGACTCTGGGCAGCTTGGATAATCATAGTTAAATGCAGGACACGGCCCTTACCCTTCCAAAACTTTGAAGGGCGGAGCACGACATACGTCACCCGAACTGTCTATGTCTATCAAAAAGGCTTCAAAATTCTAAGGCATGTGTGCTTTAGGATGGACTCACCACAGTTTGATGATGGTCGAAACATGGAAGCTGTTGAAAATGACGGAGTTGAAATCTTGACGATTCGTATACAAGGCCTAGTCTTGGATGTCCATGCCGGTTACCGAAGGAAAGTCTGTGGTCAGTGACACTTCTTGAGGCCAACACTCATTCCTGGCAGTGTCTTCCCAGTTGAGGAAAGAAGATAGAACCAGGACAGGCTCTGGGCAGTTTGGATATGCACATTGAAGTGCAGGCCACAGCCCTTAGGCTTCCAAATCATGGAATGGCAGAGCTCAATATCTCGTCATCCAAACTGTCTACCTCTGTGGAGAAGACTTCAAACCTGTTAAGGGATATGTGCTTTAGGTCAGACTCTTGACAGTTTTGGGAGGGTTGAAACATGGAAGCAGTTGGGACTGATTGTGTTGAAAACATGAAGAGTCGCGTATAGGGCCCTAGGTCAGATGACCATACCGGTGACCCTAGGAAGGTCTTTGTTCAGTGAAACTTCTTCAGGATTACACCCATTCATGGCAGTGTCTTCCCAGTTAAGGGAAGAATATAGAACAAGGACTGTCTAAGTGCTGGTTTGAGCCTCAGGGATAAGTGCAGGTCACAACCTTTAGGCGTCCAAAAGATGGAATGGCAGATCACGACATGTGGTCATCCAAACTATCTATCTCTTTTGAGAAGGCTTCAAACCTGTTAAGGGATGTGTGCTTTACCTTTGACTCTCGATATTTTTGAGAGGGTCGAAATATGGAAGCTTTTGGAACGGACTGTGCTGAAAACATGAAGAGTCTCATACAGTGCCCTGGTCTCAGATGTCCATACCGGTGCAACTAGGAAGGTTTTTGCTCAGTGAAACATCTTCAGGCTTACATGCATTCGTGGCAGTGTCTTCCTAGTTGAGGATAGAAGATAGAAAAAGGATGGACTCTAAGCAGTTTGTATAATCTAATTTAAGTGTAGGCCATGGCCCATAGGATTCCAAAACATGGAATGGCAGAGGAAGACTTGTCACCCAGTCTACCTCTGTCAAAAACTCTTCAAACATAATGAGGGATGTGTGCTTTAGGATGGACACGCAACAGTTTTGAGAGTGTCAAAAATGGAAGCTGTTGTCCCTGATGGTGTTGGTAACAAGATGAGTCATATAATTACCCTAGTCTCCGATGTCCCTCAGTGAGTATTCGAAGGACTGAGTCCAGTGAAACTTCTGAAATCGAACACCCATTCATGGCAGTGTCTACCCAGAAAGGAAAGAAGAAAAAAAAAGGACAGTCTCTGGGCAGGTTGGATAACCATGGTTCAGTGCAGTCTATGGCTGTTAACCTTCCAAAACTGAATGGCAAGCACGGCATGTGGTCATCCAAACTGTCTATCTCTTTCGAAAAGGCTTCAAAATTGTAAAGTTATGTGTTCTTTAGGATGGACTCGCAACAGTTTTGAGAAGGTTGAAACATTGAAGCTGTTGGAAACAACGGTGTTGAAAACATGAAGATTCATATAAAAGGCATAGCCTCGGACGTCCATATCGGTGACCATAGGAAGGTATGTGTTCAGTAACTCTTCTTCAGGACAACACCCATTCCTGGCAGTGTCTTCCAAGTTAAAGAAAGAAGATAGAACAAGGATGGACTCCGGGCAGGCTGGATACCCAGATTGAAGTGCAGGCCATGGCCCTTAGGCTTCTAAAACATGGAATGGCAGAGCTTGACATCTGGTCATCCAAACTGTCTACCTCTCTCGAAAAGGCTAGATAATTGGGAAGGCAAGTGTGCTTTAGGAAAGAATCGCGACAGTTTGATGAAGGTTGAAACATGGAATTTGTTGGAAATGACAGTGTTGAATTCATGAAGATTCATATAAAAGGCCTAGTCTCGGACGTCCATACCAGTGACCATAGGAAGTTCTGTGTTCAGTGACACTTCTTCCGGTTGACAGCCATTCCTGGCAGTGTCTTTCTGGTTGAGGAAAGAAGACAGAAAAAGGACGGACTCTGGGCAGGTTGGATACCCAGATTGAAGTGCAGGCCATGGCCCTTAGGCTTCCCAAACATGGAATGGCAGACCTCGACATCTGGTCATCCAAACTGTCTACCTCTGTCGAAAAGGCTTCAAACCTGGTAAGGGATGTGTGCTTTAGGACGGACTTGTGACAGTTTTGAGAGGGTGGAAACATGGAAGCAGTTGGAACTGATTGTTTTGAAAACATAAATAGTCGCATATAGGACCCTAGCCTAAGTCGTCCATACCGGTGACCCTAGGAAGGCCTTTGTCAGTGAAACTTCTTTAGGCTTACACCCATTCATGGCAGTGTCTTCCCAGTTGAGGGAAGAATATAGAACAAGGACGAGCTCCGGGCTGGTTGGATCCTCAGGGTTAAGTGCAAGCCACAGCCCTTAGGCGTCCAAAATATGGAAAGGCAAATTACGAAGTGGTCATCCTAACTCTCTACCTGTGTCGAGAAGGCTTCAAACCTGTTAAGGGATGTGTGCTTTAGGTCAGAGTCCTGACAGTTTTGAGACGGTTGGAACATCGAAGCTGCTTGAACGGACTGTGTTGAAAATATGAAGAGTCGCATACAGGGCCCTAGTCTCTGATGTTTATACCTTTGACCATAGAAAGATCTGTGTTCAGTGAAACTTCTTCAGGCAGACACCCATTCATGCAGTGTCTTTCAGTTGAGTTAAGTAGATAGAATATGGACGGATGCTGGGCAAGTTGGTTACCCAGATTGAAGTGCAGGCTACGGCCCTTAGGCTTCAAGACATGAAATGGCAGAGCTCGTCATATGGTCCTCGAAACTACCTATCTCTGTTGAAAAGGCTTCAAACCTGGAAAGGGATGTGTGCTTTAGGATGGTCTTGTGACCATTTGGAGAAGGTGGAAACATGGAAACAGCTTGAACTGATTGTGTTGAAAACATGAAGAGTTGCATACAGGGCCCTAGTCTCAGATATCCATACATTTGACCATAGGAATCTTTGTGTTCAATGAAACTTCTTCAGGTGGACACCCATTCTTTGCAGTGTCATTCCAGTTGAGGATAAAAGATAGAAAAATGACAACCTCTACGCAGGTTGTATAATCTAATTTAAGTGTAGGCCATCGCCCTTAGGTTTCCAAAACATGGAATGGCGGAGCAAGACCTGTGGTCATCCAGTCTATCTCTGTCAAAAACTCTTCAAACGTAATGAGGGAAGTGTGCTTTAGGACGGACTCGCAACAGTTTTGAGAGTGTCGAAAATGGAAGCTGTTTTCCCTGATAATGTTGGTAACATGATGAGTCGTATACTTCGGCCTATTATCCCACCTCCATTCAGTGACCATTTGAAGGTCTCGTCCAGTGAAACTTCTGAAGGTGCACACCCATTCGTGGCAGTGTCTTCACAGTAGAGGAAAGAAGATTGAACAAGGACGGACTCTGGGCAGTTTGGATAATGATGTTTAATGCAGGCCACAGCCCTTACCCTTCCAAAACTTTGAATGGCGGAGCACGACATGTGGTCATCCAAACTGTCTAGCTCTGACGAAAAGGCTTCAAAACTGGTAAGGCATGTGTGCTTTAGGATGTACTCGCAACAGTTTTGAGCAGGTCGAATCATGGAAGCTTTTGGAAATGACGGTGTTGAAAATAAAAAAATTCATGGAGAAAAGATGGCGGGGAAATAGGAGGAGGCGCCCTTTCAACCTGTACCCTAAAGTGAGCTGATTACCTTCCAAAGAACTCTGATCACCCACGAAATCAGCCTGAGATCAGAATTATACACGTCTGGATCTCTACAGGAGCAGAAGACACCAGTGGGCAGGTAAAGCAGAGTGGGAATATCATACTGATATCGAAGATAAACAAAAGGGGGAGGGAGCCACCAGAGGCGACCTACTGTAAAGTAATATCCCAATACGAGAGTGCCCTGCATCTGGGGACCAGCATTATCTTGGAGTCTGGTAGAAAGCACTCAAAAAGAGCAAAGGATTGCGGGGTGGGGGGGGGAATTGTGGGAATCAGGGCAGCTAGGGATAGGGGCTTAAGTCCCCAGACCCAGGACAACCACCCTGGCTCTGAGTCAGAGAAAGTGCGGCGGAGAAACCGGATCTTGGTCCCTGAGCCACCAGCGTGCCTGAGAGCACGTGGGTTCTGGCCTCCGTGAGGGTCTGGGATCCTGATCCTCGCCAGCCAGCAGAAGCACAGCCTTTTTGCAGTCTCCACGCGAGTGCCGTGCCTTGCTAGCAGAGTCCAAATTGCGCCCCGCGCCCTCCCCTGAGAGAGGTGCGCACAGGCGTCAGCCCGGTGCTCTGGGACCCGGAAAGACCAGGCAATCCCAGCCCGGGCCAGCAGGAAAATCTCAGTGTGCAATTGCTGCTTGGAACCTCTCTGGCGGTCTGGAGCTTCCCAGACAGTCGCCGCTGCCGTGGTTTTGGGTACAAGCAAAAAACCCTGCGTCCCCAGATACCGCAACTCCGAACCTGCTCTGCCAGCAGCCAAGGGGGAATTTATTTGGGCTCTGCAGCCAAACTGAGGCTTCTCTCTCAGAGGGAGGTCAGGGTGCAGTTTGCTTTCCTCTAAACCTACAAAAACCATCATAAGCGGTCAAGGCGTGAGAGGAAAAAAAAAGATGAACAAACATAAAAATCTCCAGAGAACAAAAGCCTGAAAAAACCAGTTTCCTCAGAGCCCACCCCCTTGAGGGGGGCGGGAGGACTTAACTCAGAGAACATCATGGACTGAAAATCCACGTGGCAGGCCCCTCCCCCAGAAAACCAACCAGGAAAGAAAAAAGAAAAAAACGACAAGAGAACAACCACCACTACTTCATAGGACAACTTTTATTTTTAATTCTTTCCCACTATTCAGGCTCATTTTTTTATGTATAGATAACTTTTAACCTATTTACGATCACAGTGAGATGTCCAGTACATCAAATTCCATAATAACTTTCTAACCTGAACTTTTTGATATATACACCTGTGTTTTTCTTTTGCATTTCTATTTTTTATTTTTTTTTAAATTTTAGTTTAGTTTAGTCTAGTATATTCCTTTTTTATTTTTATTTTCTAATATTCATGTAGAGTTAAAATTCAAGGTAATCCCCTTTTCCCAATCAATGCTAGCCTGTAGGTAAACCAATTTTTAATCACCCTTTATCTTAGAAAAGTTGATTCCTTTAACTAAGATATCAAGATACATCCAGGAAGAATCAAAACAACCTTCCTCGCCCACACTGAGAACTTATAACCACTCTCCCATCTTTTACTTCCACCAGTGTTTCTGTGTTTTTGTGTTTGTCATGATAGTATATAAATCTTACACTTGGGGTTCTTTTTGATGAGGTTATTCCTTTATTTGTATATATATATATATATATATATATATATATATATAATTTTTCTTTTCTTTTGTCATATACTTTTTTCAGTCTTTTTGTTTGTCTGTTTTTGTTTGTATACTTCAAAAATCTTACCTTGGGGCCCATTTGGGCTGAACCTTCTCTTTTATATTCCCTTTCTTCCTGTCTCTCTCTCTCTATTTTCTTTTTCTTTTCTTTTTCCTCTCATTTGGGTTGGGAATCCTGATTGCTCAGAAGTGTTCCAGGGTGCACCTTGACTGCACCAAGGTCGATACATCCAGCTACATTCATTCAGCCATCTCTCACCAAAATGACTAGGAGGAGGACTGCCCAACAGAAGAAAAATACAGAGGATGGGCCTTCTGCAACAGAGCTAATGGCTATCAACATAGACAATATGTTGGAAAGAGAATTCAGGCTAACAATTATCCAGGCAATAACTAGGTTGAAGAAAGCCATGGATGACCAAACGGAATTGATTAGGGCCAAACTGAAAGTGACCAGATTTTATGTTCACAATGTTAGGGAAGAGCTAAAAGCTACCAGACATGAGGTTCACAATGCTCTCAATGATTTCCAATCTAATCTAAATTCTCTCAAAGCTAGGGTAACTGAGACAGAAGATAGAATTAGTGATCTGGAGGACAAACAGATAGAGAGAAAGGATGAGGAGGAAGCCTGGAACAAACAGCTTAGAAGGCACAGAAACAGAATAAGGGAAATAAATGATGCCATGAAACATTCCAACGTCAGAATTATTGGAATCCCTGAAGGGGAGGAGAAAGAAAGAAGTCTAGAAGATACAGTTGAACAAGTTCGTCATGAAAATTTTCCCAATCTCGCGAATGGAGCCAGCGTTCATGTACTAGAGGCCGAATGGTCTCCACCCAAGATTATAGATTCCAGAAAAACATCAAGGCACCTGATAGTCAAATTGAGGAATCATAATTGTAGATATAATCTCTTGAAAGCCGCTAGAACAAAGAGGCTCCTTACTTACAGAGGAAAGCCCATCAAAATAACGTCAGACCTGTCCACAGAGACCTGGCACACCAGAAAAGGCTGGCATAATATATTCAGGGCACTAAATGAGAAGAACATGCAGCCAAGAATACTTTATCCGGCAAGACTGACATTGAATATGGATGGAGAAATAAAGAGTTTCCAAGACCGGCAAGGCCTAAAAGACTATGCAACCACCAAGCAGACATTGCAGGAAATATTAAGGGGGGTTCTATAAAAGAGGAAAAATCCTAAGAATAGCATTGAACATAAATATAGAGATAATCTACAGAAAGAAAGACTTCAAGGGTAACATGATGTCAATAAAAATGTATCTATCAATAATCATTCTCAATGTGAATGGCCTAAATGCACCCATAAAATGGCACAGGGTTTCAGATTGGATAAAACGAGAGGACTCATCCATATGTTGTCTACGAGAGACCCATTTTGAACCTAAAGATACACCCAGACTGAAAGTGAAGGTATGGAGAAGCATCTTTCATGCCAATGGGCCTCAAAAGAAGGCCAGGGTAGTGATTCTCATATCAGACAAATTAGATTGTAAACTAAAGGCTGTAGTCAGAGATACAGAAGGATACTACATCATTCTTAAAGGGACTATCCACCAAGATGATCTAACAATTGTAAATGTCAATGCCCCCAATATGGGAGCAGCCAATTACATAAGAAAACTGTTAATCAAGATAAAGAGCCATACTGATATGAATACATTAATAGTAGGGGATCTTAACACGCCTCTCTCAGAAATAGACAGATCATTGAAGCAGAAAATCAATAAGGAAACAAGAGCATTGAATGACGCATTGGACCAGATGGATCTCATAGATATATACAGAACATTTCACCCTAAAACAACAGAATACTCATTCTTTTCAAGTGCACATGTAACCTTCTCAAGAATAGACCACATATTTGGTCACAAATCAGGACTCAACCCATACCAAAAGACAGATTATTCCCTGCACATTCTCAGATCACAATGCTTTGAAACTGGAGCTCAATCACAAGGAAAAGTTCGGAAGGAACTCAAACACCTGGAAGCTAAAGACCACCTTGCTTAAGAATGCTTGGATCACCCAGGAGATCAAAGAAGAACTGAAACAATTCATGGAAACCAATGAGAATGAAGACACTTCAGTCCAAAACTTATGGGATACAGCAGAGGCGGTCCTAAGGGGAAATACATAGCCATCCAAGCCTCTCTAAAAAGAATTGAAAAATCCTGACACAGCAGCTATCTCTACACCTTAAAGAACTGGATAATAAACAACAAATCAAAACAACTGCACACATAAGAAGGGAAATAATCAACATTAGAGCTGAGATCAATGAGGTAGAAACCAGAGATACAGTAGAACGTATCAATGAAGCTAGAAGCTGGTTTTTTGAAAGAATCAATAAGTTCTATAAACCATTGGCCACACTAATCCAAAAGAAAAGAGAGAAAGCCCAAATTCATAAAATTATGAATGAAATGGGAGAGATCACAACTAACACCACGGAAGTAGAAACAATCATCAGAAGTTATTATCAACAGTTATATTCCAATAAGCTAAGCAACCTAGATGAAATGGATGCATTCCTGGAAAACTATAAACTCCAGATTGAAGTGCAGGACATTGCCCTGAGGCTTCCAAAACATGGAATGGCAGAACTTGACATCTGGTCATCCAAACTGTCTACCTCTGTCGATAAGACTTCAAACCTGGTAGGGGATGTGTGCTTTAGGACGGACTTGTGACATTTTTGAGAAGGTGGAAACATGGAAGCACTTGGAACTGATTGTGTTATAAACATGAAGAGTCACATATAGGGCCCTAGTCTCAGACGTTCATACCGTGGACACTTGGAATGTCTTTGTTCATTGAATCTTCTTAAGGATTACACCCACTCTTGGCAGTGCCTTCCAAGTTGAGGGAAGAATATAGAACATGGGCAGGCTTTGGGCTGGTTGAATACTCAGGGTTAAGTGCAGGCTATTGCCACAAGGCATCCAAAATATGAAATGGCAGATCACGAGATGTGGTCACCCAAACTGTCTACCTCTCTCGAAAAAGCTTCAAAAATGGTAAGGCATGTGTGCTTTAGGACAGACTCGCGACAGTTGAGAAGGTCGAAACATGGAAGCTGTTGGAAATGACGGTGTTGAAAACATGAAGATTCGTATACATGGCCTACTCTCGGACGTCCATACCCGTGACTGTAGGCAGGTCTGTGTTCAGTGACATTTCTTCAGACCGACACCCATACGTGGCAGTGTCTTCCAAGTTGAGGAAAGAAGATAGAACAAGGACGGACTCTGGGCAGATTGGATACCCAGATTGAAGTTCAGGCCACGGCCCTTAGGCTTCCGAAAAATGGAATGGCAGAGCTCAATATCTGGTCCTCCAAACTGTCTGCCTCTGTTGAAAAGACTTCAAACCTGGTAAGGGATGACTGCTTTAGGACATACATGTGACACTGTTGAGAATGTGAAACATGGAAGCAGTTGGAACTGTGTTGAAAACATGGAGAGTCATGTATAGGGCCCAATCACAGACGTCCAAACCGGTGACCCTAGGAAGGTCTTTGTTCTGTAAAATTTCTTCAGGCTTACACCCACTCATGGCAGTGTCTTCCCAGTTGAGGGAAGAATATAGAACAATGACGGGCTCCGGGCTGGTTGGATCCTCAGTGTTAAGTGCAGGCCACAGCCCCTAGGCGTCCATATCATAGAATGTTTGATCACGACCTGTGGTCATCCAAATTGTCTACCTCTGTTGATAAGGCTTCAAACACGTTAAGGGATGTTTGCTAGAGGTTGAACTCTTGACAGTATTGACAGGGTCGAAAATTGGAAGCAGCTGGAACGGACTGTTTTGAAAACATGAAGAGTCACATACAGGGCCCTAGTCTCGGATATCCATATCTTTGTCCATAGGAAGGTCTATGTTCAGTGAAACTTCTTCAGGCGGACACCCCTTCGTGGCAGTTTCTTCCAAGTGGAGGATAGAAGATGGAAAAAGGACGGACTCTAGGCAGGTTGTATAATCTAATTTAAGTGTAGGCCATGGACCTTAGGTTTCCAAAACATGGATTTGCAGAGCAAGACTTGTGGTACCCAGTCTACCTCTCTCAAAAACTCTTCAAACCTAATGAGGGAAGTGTACTTAGGATGAACTTGCAACAGTTTTGAGAGTGTCGAAAATGGAAGCTGTTGTCCCTGATGGTGTTGGTTAACATCATGAGTCGTATATTTCACCCTAGTCTCTGAAGTCCATTCAGGGAAAATTTGAAGGTGTGCGTCCAATGAAATTTCTGAAGGCTAACAACCAATCGTGGCAGTGTCTTCCCAGTAGAGGACAGAACAAGGACAGAAACTTCCCAGAAGAGAGAACAAGGACAGAATCTGGGCAGGGTGGATAATCATGGTTAAATGCAGGCCACGACCATTACCTTCCAAAACTTGGAGAGCAGAGCTCGACATGTGGTCAATCCAAACTGTCTACCTCTTTCAAAAGGCTTCAAAACTGGTAAGGCATGTGCGCTTTAGGACGGAATCACGACAGTTTTGAGAACATTGAAATATGGAAGATGTTGGAAATGACAGTGTTGGAAACATGAAGATTCGTATACAAGGCCTAGTCTCAGACGTCCATACCAGTGACCAGAGGAAGGTCTGTTCAGTGACACTTTTTCAGGTCGACACCCATTCCTGGCAGTGTCTTCCCAGTTAAGGAAAGAAGTTGGAACAAGGACGGACTCTGGGCAGGTTGGATACACAGACTGAGGTGCAGGCCACGGCCCTAAAGGCTTCCAAAACATGGATGGGGAGGAGGAGTCAAGATGGCGGAGAAGTAGCAGCTGAGATTACTTCAGGTAGTGGGAGATCAGCTAGATAGCTTATCTAAAGATTGCAAACACCTACAAATCCAACGGGAGATCGAAGAGAAGAAGAACAGCAACTCTAGAAACAGAAAATCAGCCACTTTCTGAAAGGTAGGACGGGCGGAGAAGTGAATCCAAAGCGACGGGAAGATAGACCGCGGGGGGAGGGGCCGGCTCCCGGCAAGCGGCAGGGCAACGGAGCACAATATCGGGACTTTTAAAAGTCTGTTCCGCTGAGGGACATCGCTCCAGAGGCTTAACCGGGGTGAAGCCCACGCAGGGTTAGCGTGGCCTCAGGTCCCGCAGGGTCACAGAAGGATCAGGGGTGTCTGAGTGTTGCAGAGCTTACAGGTATTAGAACAGGGAAGCCGGCTACAGAGACAGAGCCGAGGAGTAAGCTCTAAGCTCGGGGTTACCTTGAACCGGTCGCAGGCTCGGTCAGCTCGGAGCGTGGCCGGAGGCAGGGTGACAGGAGTAAAT
>NW_019154150.1:4445269-4470225 GCF_002288905.1 Enhydra lutris kenyoni
TGGGGAGGGTATGTGCTATGGTGAGTGCTGTGAAGTGTGTAAACCTGGTGATTCACAGACCTGTACCCCTGGGGATAAAAAGATATTATATGTTTATGAAAAATAAAATTAAAAAAAAAAACATGGATGGGAGAGCTCAATATCTGTATTCTATACTGTCTACCTCTGTCGAAAAGGCTTCAAAATTACTAATGGAATGTGTGCTTTGGGACGGACTTGTGAGAGTTTTGAAAAGGTGGAAATATGGAAACAGTTTGAACTGATTGTGTTGAAAACATGAAGAGTCGTGAAAAGGGCCCTAGTCTCAGACGTCCATACGGGTGACGCAGGGAAACTCGTTGTTCAGTGAAACTTCTTCAGGCTTAGACCCACTCGTGGCTGTGTCCTCCCAGTTGACAAAAGAAGATAGAACACGGTCGGACGCTGGGCAGTTTGGATACCCAGATTGAAGTGCAGGCCACGGCCCATAGGCTTCCAATACATGGAATGGCAGAGCATGACATCTGATCATCGAAACTGTCTACTCTGTCGAAAAGTCTTCAAACCTGGAAAGGGATGTGTACTTTAGGACGAACTTGTGAGAGTATTGAGAAGATGGAAACATGGAAGCAGTTGGAACTGATTGTGTTGAAAATATGAAGAGTTGTGTATAGGGCCCTAGTGTCAGACGTCCATACTGGTGACACTAGGAAGGAATTGTTCAGTGAAACTTCTTCAGGCTTACACCCATTTGTGGCAGTGTCTTCCCAGTTGAGGGAAGAATATAGAACAAGGACGAACTCCGGGCTGGTTGGATCCTCAGTTTTAAGTGCAGGCCACGGCCCTTAGGCGTCCAATACATGGAATGGCAAATCACGACCTGTGGTCATCCAAACTATCTACCTCTGTTGAGAAGGCTTCAAAACTGTTAAGGGATGGCTGCTTTAGGTCGAACTCTCTACAGTTTTGACAGGGTCGAAACATGGAAGCTGCTGGAAAGGACTGTGTTGAAAACATGAAAAGTTGCATACATGGTCCTAATATCAGATGTTCATACCTTTGAATAGGAAGGTCTGTGTTCAGTGAAAATTCTTCAGGCAAACATCCATTCATGGCAGTGTCTTCCCAGTTGAGGATAGAAGATAGAAACAAGGCAGCTTGTATAATCTAAATTAAGTGCTGTCCATGGCCCTTAGGTTTCCAAAACATGGAATGGCAGTGCAAGCCTTGTGGTCATCCAGTCAACCTCTGTCAAAAACTCTTCAAACGTAATGAGGAAGTGTGTTTTAGGACGGACTCACAACAGTTTTGAGAGTGTCGAAAATGGAAGCTATTGTCCTAATGTTGCTGGTAACATGATGAGTCGTATACTTCACCCTATTCGCTGACGTCCATTCAATGACCATTCAAGCGTCGGCAACTGGTGAAACTTCTGAAAGCAAACACCCATTCGTGGCAGTGTCTTCCCAGTAGAGGAATGAAGATAGAACAAGGATGGACTCTGGGCAGGTAGGATAATCATGGTTAAGTGCAGGCTAAGGCCCTTACCCGTCCAAAACTTTGAATGGCAGAGAACGACTTGTGGTCATCCAAACTGTCTACCTCTGTCCAAAAGGCTTCAAACCTGGTAAGGCATGTGTGCTTTAGGACGGGTTCGAGACAGATTTGAGAAAGTTGAAACATGGAAGCTATGGGAAATGACGGTGTTGAAAACATGAAGATTCTTATACAAGGCCTAGTATCAGATGTCCATACCAGTGACCGTAGGAAGGTCTGTGTTCAATGACATTTCTTCAGACCAACACCCATTCCTGGAAGTGTCTTCCTAGTTGAGGAAAGAAGATAGAACAGGGACGGCCTCTGGACAGGTTGGATACACAAATTGAAGTGCAGGCCACGGCCCTTAGGCTTCCAAAACATGGAATTGCAGAGCTCGACATCTGATCATCCAAACTGTCTACCTCTGTCGAAAAGGCTTCAAACCTGGTAAGGGTTGTGCGCTTTAGGACGGACTTGTGAAAGTTTTCAGAAGGTGGAAACATGGAAGCATTTGGGACTGATTGTGTTGAAAACATGAAGAGTCGCATATAGAGCCCTAATATCAGATGTCATTACTGGTGCAACTAGGAAGGTCTTTGTTCAGTGAAACTAGTTCAAGTTTCCACACATTCATGGCAGTGTCTTCCCAGTTGAGGGAAGAATATAGAACAAAGTCAGGCTCCGGTCTGGTTGGATCCTCAGGGTTAAGTGCAGGCCACGGCCCTTAGGCGTCCAAAACATGGAAAGGCCGATCACGACCTGTGGTCATCCAAACTGTCTACCTCTGTTGAGAAGGCTTCAAACCTGTTAAGGGATGTGTGCTTTAGGACGGACTCTTGACGATTTTGAAACTGTCAAAACATGGACGCTTATGGAACAGACTGTTTTGAAAACATGAAGAGTCACATACAGGGCCCTAGTCTTGAAAGTCCATACCTTTGTCCATAGGAAGTTCTGTGTTCAGTGAAACTTCTTCAGGCAGACACCCACTCGTGGCAGTGTTTTCCCAGTTGATGGAAGAATATAGAACAAGGACAGGCTCCAGGCCAGTTGGATACTCAGGGTTAAGTGCAGGCCACGGCCCTTAGGTGTCCAAAACATGGAATGGCAGATCACAACTGTGGTCATCCAAACTAACACTTTGAGAAGGATTCAAACCTGCTAAGGGATGTCAGCTTTAGATCGGACTCTCGACAGTTTGAGAGGCTCGAAATATGGAAGCTGTTGGAACCGACTTGTTGAAAATATGAAGAGGCACAAAAGGGCCCCAGTCTCAGATGTCCATACTTTTGACCATAGGAAGGTCTGTGTTCAGTGAAACTTTTCCAGGCTGACACCCATTCCTGGTAGTGTCTTCCCAGTTAAGGAAAGAAGATAGAAAAAAGACGGACTCTAGGCAGGTTGTATAATCTAACTTAAGTGCAGTCTATGGACCTTACCCTTCCAAAATTTTGTATGGCGGAGCAAGACATGTGGTCATCCAAACTGTCTACCTTTGTTGAAAAGGCTTCAAAACTGGTAAGGCATATGTGCTTTAGGATGGTCTCGCAACAGTTTTGAGACGGATGAAACATGGAAGCTGTTGGAAGTGACAGTATTGAAAACATGAAGATTCATATAAAGGCCCTAGTCTCTGATGACCATACCTTTTTCCATAGGCAGGACTGTGTTCAGTGAAACTTCATCAGGTGAAAACCCATTAGAGGTAGTGTCTTCCCATTTGAGGAAAGAAGATAGAAAAAGGACAGACTCTAGGCAGGCTGTATGATCTAATTTAAGTGTAGGCCATGGCCCTTCGTTTTCCAAAACATGGAATGGCAGAGCAAGGCATGTGGTTATCCAGTCTACCTCTGTCAAAAACTCTTCAAACGTAATGAGGGAAGTGCTCTATATGACAAACTTGTAACAGTTTTAAGAGTGTCAGAAATGGAAGCTGTTGTCCCTGATGGTGCTGGTAACATGATGAGTCGTATACTTCGCTCTAGTCTCCGACGTCCACTCAGTGACCACTTGAAAGTCTGCATCCAGGTGAAACTTCTGAAGGCGAACACCCATTCGTGGCAGTGTCTTCCCAGTAGAGGAAAGAAGATCGAACAAGGACTCTGGGCAGGTTGGATAATCATGGATTAATGCAGGCCACGGCCCTTAACCTTCCAAAATTTTGAATGGCGGAACACGACATGTGGTCATGCAAACTGCCTACCTCTGTGGAAAAGGCTTCAAAATTGGTAAGGAATGTGTGCTTTAGGACAGACTCACGACAGTTTTGAGAAGGTCGAAACACGGAAACTGTTGGAATTGACAGTGTTGTAATCATGAAGATTCGTATACAAGTCCTAGACTGGGACGTAAATACCGGTGACGGTAGGAAGGTCTGTGTTCATTGACACTTCTTTAGGCTGACACCCATGCCTGGGAGTGTCTTCCCGGTTGAGGAAAGAAGATAGAACAAGGACTGACTCTGGGCAGGTTGGTTACCCAGATTGAAGTGTAGGCCACAGCCCTTAGGCTTCCAAAACATGGAATGGAAGAGCTCGACATATGGTCATCCAAACTATCTATCTCTGTCGAAAAGGCCTCAAACCTCGTAAGGGATGTGTGCTTTAGGACGGACTTGTGACAGTTTTGAGGTGGTGGAAACATGGAAGCAGTTGGAACTGATTGTGTTGAAAACATGAAGAGTCACATATAGGACCCTAGTCCCACACGTCCATACTTGTGACCCTAGGAAGGTCCTTGTTCAGTGAAACTTCTTCAGGCTTACACTTATTCATGGCAGTGTCTTCCCAGATGAGGGAAGAATATAGAAAAAGGACGGGCTCCGGGCTTGTTGCATCCTCAGAGTTAAATGCAGGCTACGGCCCTTAGGCGTCCAAAACATGGAATGGCTGGTCATGACCTGTGGTCATCCAAACTTTCTACCTCTGTCGAGAAGGCTTCAAACCTGTTAAGGGATGTGTGCTTTAGGTCGGAATATCGACGGTTTTGGGAGGTCAAAACATGGAAGCTGTTGGAAAGGACTATGTTGAAAACATGAAGAGTCGCATAAAGGGCCCTAGTCTTGGATGTCCATACCTTTGTCCATAGGAAGGTCTGTGTTCAGGGAAACTTCTTCAGGCGGACCCATTCATGATAGTGTCTTCCCTGCAGAGGAAGGATGATCGAACAAGGACAGCCTCTGGGCAGCTTGGATAACCATGGTTCAGTGCAGGCCACGGCCCTTACCCTTCCAAAACTTTGAATGGTGGAGCATGACATATGGTCATCTAAACTGTCTACCTCTCTCGAAAAGACTTCAAAACTGTTAAGGCATGTGTGCTTTAGGACGGACTGGCGACAGTTCTGAGAAGGTGGAAACATGGAAGCTGTTGGAAATGACGGTGTTGAAAACATGAAGATTCGTATAGAAGGCCTACTCTTGGACGTCCATACCAGTGACCATAGGAAGGTCTGTGTTCAGTGACACTACTTCAGGCCAACACCCATTCCTGGCAGTTTCTTCACAGTTGAGGAAAGAAGATACAAAAAGGACGGAATCTGGGCAGGTTGAATACCCAGATTGAAGTGCAGGCCATGGCCCATAGGCTTCCAAAACATGGAATGGCAGAGCTCGATATCAGCTCATCCAACCTCTATACCTCTTTTGAAAAGGTTTCAAACCTGGAAAGGGATGTATACCTTAGGATGGACTTGTGAGAGTTCTTAGGAGGTGGAAACATGGAAGCAGTTGGAACTGACTGTGTTGAAAACATGAAGAGTCGCATATAGGGCCCTAGTCTCTGACGTCAATACCAGTAACCCTAGGAAGGTCTTTGTTCAGTGAAACATCTTTAGGTTTACACCCAATCGTGGCAGTTTCTTCTCTGTTGAGGGAAGAATATATAACAAGGAAGGGATCCGGGCTGGTTGGATACTCAGGGTTAAGTGCAGGCCATAGTCCCTAGGCGTCCAAACCATGGAATGGCTGATCACGACCTTTGGTTATCCAAACTGTCTACCTCTGTCGAGAAGGCTTCAAACCTCTTAAGGGATTTATGCTTTATGTTTGACTCTCGACAGTTTAGACAGGGTCGAAACAGGGAATCTGTTGGAATGGACTGTGTTGAAAACATGAAGGGTTGCATCTAGGGCCCTAGTCTCGGATGACCATACCTTTGAGCATAGGAAGGTGTGTGTTCTGTGAAACTTCTTCAGGCGGACACCCATTCTGGGCAGTGTCTTCCCAGGTGAGGATAGAAGATAGAAAAAGGATGGAATCTAGGCAGCTTGTATAATCTAACTTAACTGAAAGACATGGCCATTAGTTTCCAAAACATGGAATGGCAGAGGAAGACTTGTGGTCATCCAGTCTACCTCTGTCAAATAGTCTTCAAACGTAATGAGGGAAGTGTGCTTTAGGTTGGACTAGCAACAGTTTTGAGAGTGTCAGAAATGGAAGCTGTTGTCCCTGATGGTGTTGGTAACATTATGAGTCATATACTTCACCCTAGTCTCCGACGTCCATTCAGTGACCACTCGAAGGTCTGCGTCCAGGTGAAACTTCTGAAGGCGAACACCCATTTGTGGCAGTGTCTTCCCAAAGAGGAAAGAAGATCGAACAAGGACGGCCTCTGGGCAGGTTGGATAATCATGGATTAATGCAGGCCACGGCCCTTACCCTTCCAAAACTTTGAAAGGCGGAACACAACCTGTGGTCATCCATACTGTCTACCTCTATGGAAAAGGCTTCAGAATTGGAAAGGAATGTGTGCTTTAGGACAAACTCGCAACAGTTTTGAGAAAGTCGAAACATGGAAGCTGTTGCAAATGACGGTGGTGTAATCATGAAGATTCGTATACAAGGCCTAGTCTGGGACGTCCATACCGGTGAGTATAGGAACGTCTGTATTCAGTGACACTTCTTTAGGCCAACACCCATTCTTGACAGTGTCTTCCCGGTTGAGGAAAGCAGATAGAACAAGGACGGACTCTGGGCAGGTTGGATTCCCACATTGAAGTGCAAGACCTGGCCCTTAGGCTTCCAAAACATGGAATGGCTGAGCTCGACATGAGGTCATCCATACTGTCTACATCTGTCGAAATGGCTTCAATCCTGGTAAGGGTTGTGTGCTTTAGGATGGACTTGTGACAGTTTTGAGAAGGTGGAAACATGGAAGCAGTTGGAATGATTGTGTTGAAAACATGAAGATTCGGATATAGGGCCCTAGTCTCAGACGTCCCTACAGGTGACCCTAGGAAGGTCTTTGTTCCTTGAATCTTCTTCAGCCTTACACGCATTCGTGGCAGTGTCTTCCCAGTACAGGGAAGAATATAGAAAAAGGACGGGCTCCGGCCTGGTTGTATCCACAGGGTTAAGTGCATTCCACGGCCCATAGGTGTCCAAAACATGGAATGGCAGATATACGACCTGTGGTCATCCAAACTGTCTACCTCTGTCTTGAAGTCTTCAAACCTGTTAAGGGATATGTGCTTTAGGTAGGACTGTCGACAGTTTTGAGAGTGTCGAAACATGGAAGCTGTTGGAACGGACTGTGTTGAAAACATGAAGAGTCACGTACAAGGCCCTAGTCTCGGATGTCCATACCTTTTAACATAGGAAGCTCTGTGTTCAGTGAAACTTCTTCAGGCAGACACCCATTCGTGGCAGTGTCTTCCAGTTGAGGATAGAAGATAAAAAAAGCCTCAAAAAAATTGAAAAATCCAGAACACAGCAGCTGTCTCTACACCTTAAAGAACTGGAGAATCAACAACAAATCAAACCAACTCCACAAATAAGAAGAGAAATAATCGAGATTAGAGCTGAGATCAATGAGGTAGAAACCAGAGATACAGTAGAACGTATCAATGAAACTAGAAGATGTTTTTTTGAAAGAATCAATAAGGTCGATAAACCATTGGCCACACTAATCCAAAAGAAAAGAGAGAAAGCCCAAATTCATAAAATTATGAATGAAATGGGAGAGATCACAACTAACACCAAGGAAGTAGAAACAATCATCAGAAGTTATTATCAACAGTTATATTCCAATAAGCTAAGCAACCTAGATGAAATGGATGCATTCCTGGAAAACTGTAAACTCCCAAAATGGAACCAGGAAAAAATCGACAACCTAAATAGACCGATATCTGTAACGAGATTGAAGAAGTGATCAAAAACCTCCCAAAAAACAAGAGCCCAGGACCTGAAGGATTCCCTGGGGAATTCTACCAAACTTTCAAAGAAAAATAACACCTATTCTCCTGAAGCTGTTTCAAAAAATTGAAGCAGAAGGAAAACTTCCAGACTCTTTCTATAAAGCCAGCATTACCTAGATCTCCAAACCAGGCAAAGACCCTACGAAAAAGGAGAATTTCAGACCAGTATCACTGATGAATATGGATGCTAAGATTCTCAACAAGATCCTAGCAAACAGGATCCAACAGCACATTAAAAAGATTATCCACCATGACCAGGTGGGATTCATTCCTGGGCTACAAGGATGGTTCAACATTCGCAAATCAATCAATGTGATAGAACAAATTAATAAGAGAAGAGAGAAGAACCACATGGTCCTCTCAATTGATGCAGAAAAAGCATTTGACAAAATCCAGCATCCATTCCTGATTAAAATGCTTCAAAGTATAGGGATAGAGGGAACATTCCTGAACTTCATCAAATCTATCTATGAAAAACCCACAGCAAATATCATCCTCAATGGGAAAAAGCTTGCAGCCTTCCCATTGAGATCAGGAACACGACAAGGATGCCCACTCTCACCACTCTTGTTCAACATAGTATTAGAAGTCCTAGCAACAGCAATCAGACAACAAAGAGAAATAAAAGGTATCCAAATTGGCAATGAAGAAGTCTAACTCTCTCTCTTCGCAGATGATATGATTCTTTATATGGAAAACCCAAAAGACTCTACACCCAAACTACTAGAAGTCATACAGCAATTCAGTAATGTGGCAGGATACAAAGTCAATGTACAGAAATCAGTGGCTTTCTTATACACTAACAATGAAAATACAGAAAGGGAAATTAGAGAATCGATTCCATTTACTATAGCACCACGAACCATAAGATACCTGAGAATAAACCTAACCAAAGAGGTAAAGGATCTGTACTCGAAGAACTACAGAACACTCATGAAAGAAATTGAAGAAGACACAAAAAGATGGAAGACCATCCCATGCTCTTGGATCAGAAGAATGAACATTGTTAAAATGTCTATACTGCCTAGAGCAATCTATACTTGTAATGCCATTCCAATCAAAATTTTACCGGTATTCTTCAAAGAGCTGGAGCAAATAATCCAGAAATTTGTGTGGAACCAGAAGAGACCCCGAATCACTAAGGAAATGTTGAAAAACAAAAATAAAACTGGGGGCATCACGTTACCTGGTTTCAAGCTTTACTACAAAGCTGTGATCACCAAGACATCATGGTACTGGCATAAAAACAGACACATAGACCAGTGGAACAGAGTAGAGAGCCCAGATACGGACCCTCAACTCTATGGTCAGTTAATCTTCGACAAAACAGGAAAAAATATACAGTGGAAAAAAGACAGTCTCTTCAATAAATGGTGCTGGGAAAACTGCACAGCTGTATGTAGAAGAATGAAACTCGACCATTCTCTTACACCGTACACAAAGATAAACTCAAAATGGATAAAAGACCTCAATGTGAGACAGGAATCCATCAGAATCCTAGAGGAGAACATAGGCAGTAACCTCTTCGATATCAGCCGCAGCAACTTCTTTCAAGATATGTCTCCAAAGGCAAAGGAAACAAAAGCGAAAATAAACTTTTGGGACTTCATCAAAATCAAAAGCTTCTGCACAGCAAAGGAAACAGTCAAGAAAACAAAGAGACAACCCACGGAATGGGAGAAGATATTTGCAAATGACAGTACAGACAAACGGTTGATATCCAGGATCTATAAAGAACTCCACAAACTCAACACACACAAAACAGATAATCATATCAAAAAATGGGCAGAAGATATGAACAGACACTTCTCCAATAAAGACATCCAAATGGCTATCAGACACATGAGAAAATGTTCATTATCACTAGCCATCAGGGAGATTCAAATTAAAACCACATTGAGATATCACCTTACACCAGTTAGAATGGCCAAAATTAGCAAGACAGGAAACAACACGTGTTGGAGGGAATGTGGAGAATGGGGAAACCTCTTACACTGTTGGTGGGAATGTAAGTTGGTGCAGCCACTTTGGAGAACAGTGTGGAGATTCCTCAAGAAATTAAAAATAGAACTTCCCTATGACCCTGCAATTGCACTACTGGCTATTTACCCCAAAGATACAGATGGAGTGAAAAGAAGGGCCATCTGTACCCCAATGTTTATAGCAGCAATGGCCACGGTCGCCAAACTGTGGAAAGAACCAAGATGCCCTTCAATGGACGAATGGATAAGGAAGATGTGGTCCATATACACTATGGAGTATTATGCCTCCATCAGAAAGGATGAATACCCAACTTTTGTAGCAACATGGACGGGACTGGAAGAGATTATGCTGAGTGAAATAAGTCAAGCAGAGAGAGTCAATTATCATATGGTTTCACTTATTTGTGGAGCATAACAAATAGCATGGAGGACATGAGGAGTTAGGAGAAGGCATTTGGGGGCAACTGGAAGAGAAGTTGAACAATGAGAGACTATGGACTCTGAAAAACAATCTGAAGGGTTTGAAGAGGTGAGGGTGTGGGAGGTTGGGGGAACCAGGTGGTGGGTATTAGAGAGGGCACAGACTGCATGGAGCAGTGGGTGTGGTACAAAAACAATGAATATCGTTATGCTGAAAATTAAAAAAAATGATGAAAAAATTAAAAAAACAAACAAACACTTCCTTATGATCCAAGATGGCTGCTGCCTCTCCAACCATTACATCCACCTCCTGGGCTGGCATTAGGATAGACAGGAGAGAAGTAGCAGGCACTTGTCCCTTCATGTTTATGGAGCCTTCCCAGAAATACCACAGAAAGCATCCACTTTCACCTCATTGTTAGAACTTAGTTACCCTAATGAGACAACTGCAAGAGAGATTAGGAAATGTACTTTTTATTCCATATGGCTAAAAGTCAAAGTTCTGTTATTATGGACAAAGAGGAGACTCCATTTGGGAAGGAACTAGCCATCTTTACCAGCATCAAATTTTTTTTTACTATTCTGACATATCTGGAAATAAAAACCACATAAAATGCTTCCTCTTAAAAAAAAAAAGAAGATAGAAAAAGGACGGAGTCTAGGCAGGTAGTATAATCTAATTTAACTGTAGGGCATGGCGCTTAGGTTTCCCAAACAAGGAATGGCAGAGCAAGACTTGTGGTCATCCAGTCTACCTCTGTCAAAAACTCTTCAAACCTAATGAGGGAAGAGTGATTTAGGACGAACTCACGACAAGTTTGATAAAGTCTAAACATGGAAGCTTTGGAAATGACGGTGTTGTAGTCATGAAGATTTGTATATAAGTCCTAGTCTGGGACGTCCATACCGGTGGGTGTAGGAAGGTCTGTGTTCATTGACACTTCTTTAGGCCAACACCCATGCCTGGTAGTGTCTTCCCAGTTGAGGAAAGAAGATAGAACAAGGACGGACTCTGGGCAGGTTGGTTACCCAGATTGAAGCATAAGCCATGGCCCTTAGGCTTCCAAAACATGGAATGGCAGAGCTCGACATCTGCTCATCCAAACAGCCTATCTCTGTTGAAAAGGCTTCAAACCTGGTAAGGGATGTGTGCTTTAGGACGTAATTGTGACAGTTTTGAGACAGTGGAAACATGGAAGCAATTGGAATTGATTTTGTTGAAAACATGAAGAGTCTTGTATAGGGCCCTAGTCTCAGACGTCCATACCTGTGACCCTAGGAAGGTCTTTGTTCAGTGAAACTTCTTCAGGCTTCCACCCATTCGTGGCAGTGTCTTTCCAGTTGAGGGAAGAATATAGAACAAGGACGTGCTCTGGACTGGTTGGATCTTCAGTGTTAAAAGCAGGCCACGGTCCTTAGGCATCCAAAAAATGCAATGGCAGATCACGACCTGTGGTCATCCAAACTGTCTACCTCTGTCGAGAAGGCTTCAATCCTTATAAGGGATATGCATTTTAGGTCGGAATCTCAACAGTTTTGAGAGGGTCGAAACTTGGAAGTTTTTGGAACAGACTGTGTTGAAAACATGAAGAGACGCTTACATGGCCCTAGCCTCGGCTGTCCATACCTTTGAACATAGGAAGCTCTGTGGTCAGTGAAATTTCTTCAGGCGGACACCCATTCGTGGCAGGGTCCTTCCAGTTGTGGATAGAAGATAGAAAAAGGACGGACTCTATTCTGGTTATATAATCTAATTTAACTGTAGGCCATGGCCCTTAGGTTTCCAAAACATGGAATGGCAGAGCAAGACTTGTGGTCATCCAGTCTACCTCTGTCAAAAACTCCCACAGGGCCTAGGAAGGTCTGTGTTCAGTGGCATTTCTTCAGGCCGACACCCATTCCTGGCAGTGTCTTCCCCGTTGAGGAAAGAAGATAGAACAAGGACAGACTCTGGGCAGGTTGGATACCCAGATTGAAGTGCAGGCCATGGTCATTTGCTAACAAAGCATGGAATGGGAGAGCTCTATATCTTGTCATCCAAACAGTCTAACTCTGTCAAAAAGGTTTCAAACGTGGTAAGGGATGTGTGCTTTAGGACGGACTTGTGACAGTTTTGAGAAGGTGGAAACATGGAAGCAGTTGGAACTGATTGTGTTGAATACATGAAGAGTCGCGTATAGGGCCCTAGTCTCAGATGTCCATACCAGTGACCCTAGGAAGATCTTTGTTCACTGATACTTCTTCAGGATTACTCGCATTTGTGGCAGTGTCTTCCCATTTGAAGGAAGAATATAGAACAAGGACGGGCTCCGGGCTGGTTGGATCCTCAGGGTTAAGTGCAGGCCACGGCCCTTAGGTGTCCAAAACATTGAATTACAGATGACGACCTGTGGTAATCCAAACTGTCTAGCTCTGTTGAGAAGCCTTCAAACCTCTTAAGGCATGTGTTCTTTAGGTTGGATTCTCGACAGTTTTGAGAGGTAAGAAACATGGAAGCTGTCAGAATGAACTGTGTTGAAAACATGAAGGGTCTGATACAGGGTCCTAGTCTCAGATGTCCATACCCTTGACCTTAGGAAGGTCTCTGTTCAGTGAAACTTCTTCAGGCGAACACCCATTCATGGCAGTGTCTTCCCAGTTGAGGAGAGAAGATAGAAAAAGACGGACTCTAGGCAGGTTGTATGATCTAATTTAACTTAGACCATGGCGCTTAGGTTTCCAAAACAAGGAATGGCAGAGCTCGACAACTTGTCATCCAAATTGTCTACCTCTGTTGAAAAGGCTTCAAACCTGGTAAAAGTTGTGTGCTTCAGGACGGACTTGAGACAGTTTGGAGAATGTGGAAACATGGAAGCAGTTGGAACTGATTGTGTTGAAAACATGAAGAGTTGCGTTAGGGCCCTAGTTTCAGACATCCATTCCGGTGCCACTAGGAAGGTCTTTGTTCAGTGAAACTACTTCAGGCTTACACCCATTTGTGGCAGTGTTTTCCCAGTTGAGGAAAGAAGTTAGAACAAGGATGGGCCCTGGCTGGTTGGATCCTCGGGGTAAGTGCAGGCCACAGCCCTTACCCTTCCAAAACGTTTTGGGCAGAATACATTTGGTCATCCAAACTGCCTACCTCTGTGGAAAAGGCTTTAAAACTGGTAAGTCATGTGTGCTTTAGGATGGACTTGCCGCAGTTTGAGAAGGTGGAAACATGGAAGCTGTTGAAAATGACAGTGTGAAAATATGAAGATTCGTATACAAGGCCTAGCATCGGATGTCCATACCGGTGACCGTAGGAAGGTCTGTGTTCAGTGACAATTCTTCAGGCCGACACCCATTCCTGGAAGTGTCTTCCCAGTTGAGGAAAGAAGTTGGTACAAGGATGGACTCTGGGCAGGTTGGGTACCCAGAATGAAGTGCAGGCCACGGCCCTTAGGCTTCCAAAACATGGAATGGCAGAGCTCGCCATGTGGTCATCCAAACTGTCTACCTCTGTAGAAAAGGCTATAAACCTGGTAAGGTATGTGTGCTTTAGGATGAAATTGTGACAGTTTTGAGAATGTGGAAACATGGAAGCAGTAGGAACTGATTGTGTTGATAACATGAAGAGTCGCGATTAGGGTCCTAATCTCAGCCCGGAGCCCATCCTTTTTCTATCTTCTATCCTCAACTGGGAAGACACTGCCACAAATGGGTCAAAGCCTGAAGAAGTTTCACTGAACCAAGACCTTCCTAGTGTCACCGGTATGGACGTCTGAGACTAGGGCCCTACACACGACTCTTCATGTGTTCAACACAATCCATTCCAACAGCTTCCATGTTTCGAATCTCTCAAAACTGATGAGCGTCCATCCTAAAGCACACATCCCTTACCAGGTTTGAAGCCTTTTCGAGAGTAGTGGACAATTTGGATGACCAGATTTCGAGCTCTGCCATTCCAAGTTTTGGAAGCCTAAGGGCCGTGGACTGCACTTCGATCTGGGTAACCAACCTGTCCAGAGTGTGTCCTTGTTCTATCTTCTTTCCCCAACTGGGAAGACACTGCCAGGAATGGGTGTCGTCCTGAAGAAGTGTCACTGAGCACAGACCTTCCTACAGTCACTGGTATTGATGTCCCAGACTAGGCCTTGTATATAAATATTCATGGTTTCAAAACCGTCATTCCCACAGCTTCCATTTTTCGACCTTATCAAAACTGTCATGAGTCCGTCATAAAGCACACATGCTTTAACAGTTTTGAAGCCTTTTCAACAGAGGTAGACAGTTTGGATGACCACATGTTGTGCTCCACCCTTCAAAGTTTGGAAGTGTAAGGGTCGTGGCCTGCACTTAACCATGATTATCCAACCTGCCCAGAGTCCGTCCTTGTTCTATCTTCTTTCCTCTACTGAGAAGACACTGCCACGAATGTGTGTTCACCTTCAGAAGTTTCACTGGACGCAGACCTTCGAATTGTCCCTGAATGGACGTCAGAGACGAGGGAGAAGTATATAACACATCATTATACCAACACCATCAGGGACAATAGCTTCCATTTCCAACACTGTCAAAACTTGTGATTCCATCCTAAAGCACACTTCCCACATTAGGTTTGAAGAGTTTTTGAAAGGGGTAGACTGGATAACCACAAGTCTTGCTCTGCCATTCCATGTTTTGGAAACCTAAGGGCCATGGCCTACACTTAAATTAGATTATAACACCTGCCTAGAGTCCGTCCTTTTTCTATCTTCTATGCTCAACTGGGAAGACACTGCCACAAATGGGTGTCCGCCTGAAGGAGTTTCACTGAACACAGAGCTTCCTATGTTAAAAGGTATGGACATCCGAGACTAGGGCCCTGTATGCAACTCTTCTTATTTTAAACAAAGTCCGTTCCAACAGCTTCCATGTTTCGACTCTCTCAAAACTGTCAAGAGTCCGACCTGAAGCACACCTCCCTTAAAAGGTTTCAAGCCTTCTCGATAGAGGTAGACAGTTTGGATGACCACAGGTTGAGATCGGCCATTCCATGTTTTGGACGTCTAGGGGCCCTGTTCTGCACTTAGCCCTGAGTAACCAAGCAGCCCGAAGCCCGTCCATGTTCTATATTCTTCCCTCAACTGGGAAGACACTGCCATAAGTGGGTGTAAGCCTGAATAAGATTCACTGAACAAAGACATTCCAAGTATCACCGTTATTGATGTCTGAGACTAGGGCCCTATTCGCAACTCTTCATGTTTTTTTTTTTTTATTTAAGTTTTATTTTTTTTAAACATATAATATCTTTTTATCCCCAGGGGTACAGGTCTGTGAATCGCCAGGTTTACACACTTCACAGCACTCACCATAGCACATACCCTCCCCAATGTCCATAATCCCACCCCCCCCAACCCCCCTCCCCCCATTAACCCTCAGTTTGTTTTGTGAGATTAAGAGTCACTTATGGTTTGTCTCCCTCCCAATCCCATCTTGTTTCATTTATTCTTCTCCTACACCCTTAACCCCCCATGTTGCATCTCCTCTCCCTCATATCAGGGAGGTCATATGATAGTTGTCTTTCTCCGATTGACTTATTTCGCTAAGCATGATACCCTCTCGTTCCATCCACGTCATCGCAAATGGCAAGATTTCATTTCTTTTGATGGCTGCATAGTATTCCATTGTGTATATATACCACATCTTCTTTATCCATTCGTCTGTTGATGGACATCTAGGTTCTTTCCATAGTTTGGCTATTGTAGACATTGCTGCTATAAACATTCGGGTGCACGTGCCCCTTTGGATCACTACGTTTGTATCTTTAGGGTAAATACCCAGCAGTGCAATTGCTGGGTCATAGGGTAGTTCTATTTTCAACATTTTGAGGAACCTCCATGCTGTTTTCCAGAGTGGTTGCACCAGCTTGCATTCCCACCAACAGTGTAGGAGGGTTCCCCTTTCTCCGCATCCTCGCCAGCATCTGTCATTTCCTGACTTGTTAATTTTAGCCATTCTGACTGGTGTGAGGTGGTATCTCATTGTGGTTTTGATTTGTATTTCCCTGATGCCGAGTGATGTGGAGCACTTTTTCATGTGTCTGTTGGCCATCTGGATGTCTTCTTTGCAGAAATGTCTGTTCATGTCCTCTGCCCATTTCTTGATTGGATTATTTGTTCTTTGGGTGTTGAGTTTCCTAAGTTCTTTATAGATTTTGGACACTAGCCCTTTATCCGATATGTCATTTGCAAATATCTTCTCCCATTCTGTCAGTTGTCTTTTGGTTTTGTTAACTGTTTCCTTTGCTGTGCAAAAGCTTTTGATCTTGATGAAATCCCAATAGTTCATTTTTGCCCTTGCTTCCCTTGCCTTTGTCGATGTTCCTAGGAAGATGTTGCTGCGGCTGAGGTCGAAGAGGTTGCTGCCTATGTTCTCCTCAAGGATTTTGATGGATTCCTTTCTCACATTGAGATCCTTCATCCATTTTGAGTCTATTTTCGTGTGTGGTGTAAGGAAATGATCCAATTTCATTTTTCTGCATGTGGCTGTCCCATTTTCCCAACACCATTTGTTGAAGAGGCTGTCTTTTTTCCATTGGATTTTCTTTCCTGCTTTGTCGAAGATTAGTTGACCATAGAGTTGAGGGTCTATTTCTGTGCTCTCTATTCTGTTCCATTGATCTATGTGTCTGTTTTTGTGCCAGTACCATGCTGTCTTGATGATGACAGCTTTGTAATAGAGCTTGAAGTCCTGAATTGTGATGCCACCAACTTTGGCTTTCTTTTTCAATATTGCTTTGGCTATTCGAGGTCTTTTCTGGTTCCATATAAATTTTAGGATTATTTGTTCCATTTCTTTGAAAAAAATGGATGGTACTTTGATAGGAATTGCATTAAATGTGTAGATTGCTTTAGGTAGCATAGACATTTTCACAATATTTATTCTTCCAATCCAGGAGCATGGAACATTTTTCCATTTCTTTGTGTCTTCCTCAATTTCTTTCATGAGTACTTTATAGTTTTCTGTGTATAGATTCTTAGTCTCTTTGGTTAGATTTATTCCTAGGTATCTTATAGTTTTGGGTGCAATTGTAAATGGGATGGACTCCTTAATGTCTCTTTCTTCTGTCTTGTTGTTGGTGTAGAGAAATGCAACTGATTTCTGGGCATTGATTTTATATCCTGACACTTTACTGAATTCCTGTACAAGTTCTAGCAGTTTTGGAGTGGAGTCTTTTGGGTTTTCCACATATAGTATCATATCATCTGCGAAGAGTGATAGTTTGACTTCTTCTTTGCCAATTTGGATGCCTTTAATTTCCTTTTGTTGTCTGATTGCTGAGGCTAGGACTTCTAGTACTATGTTGAATAGCAGTGGTGATAACGGACATCCCTGCCGTGTTCCTGACCTCAGCAGAAAAGCTTTCAGTTTTTCTCCATTGAGAATGATATTTGCGGTGGGTTTTTCATAGATGGCTTTGATAATATTGAGGTATGTGCCCTCTATCCCTACACTTTGAAGAGTTTTGATCAGGAAGGGATGCTGTACTTTGTCAAATGCTTTTTCAGCATCTATGGAGAGTATCATATGGTTCTTGTTCTTTCTTTTATTAATGTGTTGTATCACATTGATTGATTTGCGGATGTTGAACCAACCTTGCAGCCCTGGAATAAATCCCACTTGGTCGTGGTGAATAATCCTTTTAATGTACCGTTGAATCCTATTGGCTAGTATTTTGGCGAGAATTTTTGCATCAGTGTTCATCAAGGATATTGGTCTGTAGTTCTCTTTTTTGATAGGATCCTTGTCTGGTTTGGGGATCAAGGTGATGCTGGCCTCATAAAATGAGTTTGGAAGTTTTCCTTCCCTTTCTATTTTTTGGAACAGTTTCAGGAGAATAGGAATTAGTTCTTCTGTAAATGTTTGGTAGAATTCCCCCGGGAAGCCATCTGGCCCTGGGCTTTTGTTTGTTTGGAGATTTTTGATGACTGTTTCAATCTCCTTACTGGTTATGGGTCTGTTCAGGCTTTCTCTTTCTTCCTGGTTCAGTTGTGGTAGTTTATATGTCTCTAGGAATGCATCCATTTCTTCCAGATTGTCAAATTTGTTGGCGTAGAGTTGCTCATAGTATGTTCTTATAATTGTCTGTATTTCTTTGGTGTTCGTTGTGATCTCTCCTCTTTCATTCATGATTTTATTGACTTGGGTCCTTTCTCTTTTCTTTTTGATAAGTCTGGCCAGGGGTTTATCGATCTTATTAATTCTTTCAAAGAACCAGCTCCTAGTTTCATTGATTTGTTCTATTGTTTTTTTGGTTTCTATTTCATTGATTTCTGCTCTGATCTTTATGATTTCTCTTCTCCTGCTGGGTTTAGGGTTTCTTTCTTGCTCTTTCTCCAGCTCCTTTAGGTGTAGGGTTAGGTTGTGTACCTGAGACCTTTCTTGTTTCTTGAGAAAGGCTTGTACCGCTATATATTTTCCTCTCAGGACTGCCTTTGTTGTGTCCCACAGATTTTGAACCGTTGTGTTTTCATTATCATTTGTTTCCATGAATTTTTTCAACTCTTCTTTAATTTCCTGGTTGACCCATTCATTCTTTAGAAGGATGCTGTTTAGTCTCCATGTATTTGGGTTCTTTCCAAATTTCCTCTTGTGATTGAGTTCTAGCTTCAGAGCATTGTGGTCTGAAAATATGCAGGGAATGATCCCAATCTTTTGATACCGGTTGAGACCTGATTTAGGACCGAGAATATGATCTATTCTGGAGAATGTTCCATGTGCACTAGAGAAGAATGTGTATTGAGTTGCTTTGGGATGAAATGTTCTGAATATATCTGTGATGTCCATCTGGTCCAGTGTGTCATTTAAGGCCTTGATTTCCTTGTTGATCTTTTGCTTGGATGATCTGTCCATTTCAGTGAGGGGAGTGTTAAAATCCCCTACGATTATTGTATTATTGTCGATGTGTTTCTTTGATTTTATTATTAATTGGTTTATATAGTTGGCAGCTCCCACGTTAGGGGCATAGATATTTAAAATTGTTAGATCTTCTTGTTGGACAGTTCCTTTGAGTATGATATAGTGTCCTTCCTCATCTCTTATTATAGTCTTTGGCTTAAAATCTAATTGATCTGATATAAGGATTGCCACTCCTGCTTTCTTCTGATGTCCATTAGCATGGTAAATTCTTTTCCACCCCCTCACTTTAAATCTGGAGGTGTCTTCTGGTTTAAGATGAGTTTCTTGTAGGCAACATATAGATGGGTTTTGTTTTTTTATCCATTCTGATACCCTGTGTCTTTTGATTGGGGCATTTAGCCCATTCACATTCAGGGTAAGTATTGAGAGATATGAATTTAGTGCCATTGTATTGCCTGTAAGGTGACTGTTATTGTATATTGTCTCTGTTCCTTTCTGATCTACTACTTTTAGGGTCTCTCTTTGCTTAGAGGACCCCTTTCAATATTTCCTGTAGAGCTGGTTTGGTATTTGCAAATTCTTTCAGTTTTTGTTTGTCCTGGAAGCTTTTAATCTCTCCTCCTTTTTTCAATGATAGCCTAGCTGGATATAGTATTCTTGGCTGCATGTTTTTCTCGTTTAGTACTCTGAATATATCATGCCAGCTCTTTCTGGCCTGCCAGGTCTCTGTGGATAAGTCTGCTGCCAATCTAATATTTTTACCATTGTATGTTACAGACTTCTTTTCCCGGGCTGCTTTCAGGATCTTCTCTTTGTCACTAAGACTTGTAAATTTTACTATTAGGTGACGGGGTGTGGACCTATTCTTATTGATTTTGAGGGGGGTTCTCTGAACCTCCTGGATTTTGATGCTTGTTCCCTTTGCCATCTTGGGGAAATTCTCTCCAATAATTCTCTCCAACATACCTTCTGCTCCCCTCTCTGTTTCCTCTTCTTCTGGAATCCCAATTATTCTAATGTTGTTTCGTCTTATGGTGTCACTTAACTCTCGAATTCTCCCCTCATGGTCCAGTAGCTGTTTGTCCCTCTTTTGCTCAGCTTCTTTATTCTCTGTCATTTGGTCTTCTATATCGCTAATTCTTTCTTCTGCCTCATTTATCCTAGCAGTGAGAGCCTCCATTTTTGATTGCACCTCATTAATAGCTTTTTTGATTTCAACTTGGTTAGATTTTAGTTCTTTTATTTCTCCAGAAAGGGCTTTTATATCTCCCGAGAGGGTTTCTCTAATATCTTCCATGCCTTTTTCAAGCCCGTCTAGAACCTTGAGAATCGTCATTCTGAACTCTAGATCTGACATATTACCAATGTCTGTATTGATTAGGTCCCTAGCCTTTGGTACTGCCTCTTGTTCTTTTTTTTGTGGTGAATTTTTCCGCCTTGTCATTTTGTCCAGATAAGAGTAGATGAAGGAGCAAGTAAAATACTAAAAGGGTTGCAACAACCCCAGGAAAATATGCTTTAGCCAAATCAGAAGAGATCCCAAATCATGAGGGGGAGAAAGGGGATAAAAAGAGGTTCAGAAAGAAGAAAAAGAAAAAAAAAGAAGAAGAAAAAAAAAAGGAAGAAACAATTAAAAAAAGAAAACCAATAAAGAAAAATATATAAAAAGGAAAAAAATATATATATATATTAGATAAACTAGTTAAAAAACGTCAAAAAAGAAAAGGGTAAAAGTTAAAAAAATTTAGCCGAAGAAGAAAAATAAATTGAAAAAGAAAAAAAATTAAATTAACTGCAAGGCTAAAGAATCATGGGGAGAAAGCCATGAGTTCCGTGCTTTGCTTTCTCCTCCTTTGGAATTACGCTGCTCTCCTTGGTATTGAAACTGTCCTCCTTGGTAGGTGAACTTGATCCTGGCTGGGCTTCTTGTTGATCTTCTCGGGGAGGGGCCTGTTGTAGTGATTCTCAAGTGTTTTTGCCCCGGGCGGAGTTGCACCGCCCTTACCAGGGGCCGGTCTGAGTAATCCGCTTGGGTTTGCTTTCGGGAGCTTTTGTTCCCTGAGCGCTTTCCGTAGAGTTCCGGAGGGTGGGAATGAAGATGGCGGCCTCCCAGTCTCCGGCCCGGGGGAGCCGAGAGCCCGGGGCCCCACTCCTCAGTGCGCCCTCAGAGAACAGCGCCGATTTACTCCCGTCACCCTGCCTCCGGCCGCGCTCCGAGCTGACCGAGCCTGCAACCGGTTCAAGGTAACCCCGAGCTGAGAGTCACTCCTCGGCTCTGTCACTGTAGCCAGCTTCCCTGTTCTAATACCTGTAAGCTCTGCGACACTCAGACGCCCCCGATCCTTCTGTGACCCTGCGGGACCTGAGGCCACGCTGACCCTGCGTGGGCTTCACCCCGGTTAAGCCTCTGGAGCGATGTCCCTCAGCGGAACAGACTTTTAAAAGTCCCGATTTTGTGCTCCGTTGCTCCGCCGCTTGCCGGGAGCCGGCCCCTCCCCCCGCGGTCTATCTTCCCGTCGCTTTGGATTCACTTCTCCGCCCGTCCTACCTTTCAGAAAGTGGTTGATTTTCTGTTTCTAGAGTTGCTGTTCTTCTTCTCTTCGATCTCCCGTTGGATTTGTAGGTGTTTGCAATCTTTAGATAAGCTATCTAGCTGATCTCCCGCTACCTGAAGTAGTCTCAGCCTGCTACTTCTCCGCCATCTTGACTCCTCCTCGCAACTCTTCATGTTTTCAACACAATCAGTTCCAACTGCTTTCATGTTTCCACAATCTCAAAACTGTCACCAGTCCGTCCTAAAGCACACAACCCTTACCAGGTTTGAAGACTTTTCGACAGAGGTAGACGGTTTGGATGACCAGATGTCTAGTTCAGCCATTCAATGTTTTGGAAGCCTTAGGGCCTGGTCCTGCTCTTCAATCTGAGTAACCATCCTGCCCAGAGTCCCTCCTTGTTCTATCTTCTTTCCTCAACTGGAAAGACACTGCCAGGAATGGGTGTCAGCCTGAAGAAGTGTCACTGAACACAGACCTCCCTACGTTCACCGGTATGGACGTCGAACTAGGCCTTGTATATGAAAATCATGAATTCAACACCGTCATTTCCAACAGCTTCCATGTTTCGACCTTCTGAAAACTGTCGAGAATCCGTCCTAAAGCACACATGCCTTAACAGTTTTGAAGCCTTTTCCACAGAGGTAGACAGTTTGGATGACCACATGTCATGCTCCTCCCTTCAAAATTTGGGAAGTGTAAGGGCCATGGACTGCTCATAACCATGATTATCCAACCTGCCCAGAGTCCATCCTTGTACTATATTCTTTCCTCTACTGGGAAGACACTGCCACGAATGCATGTTCGCCTTCAGAAGTTTCACTGGACGCAGAACTTCGAATGGTCCCTGAATGGACGTCGGAGATGAGGGAGAAGTATACGACTCATCATGTTACCAACACCATCAGGGACATCAGGTTCCATTTTCGACACTCTCAAAACTGTTGCGAGTCCATCCTAAAGCACACTTCCCTCATTAGGTTTGAAGAGTTTTTGACAGAGGTAGAGTCGATGACAAAAAGTCTTGCTCTGCCATTCCTTGTTTTGGAAACCTAAGTGCCATGGCCTACAGTTAAATTAGATTATACAACCTGGCTAGAGTCTGTCCTTTTTCTATCTTCTATCCTTACCTGGGAAGACACTGCCACAAATGGGTGTCCACCTGAAGGAGTTTCACTGAACACAGAGCTTCCTATGTTAAAAGGTATGGACATCTGAGACTAGGGCCCTGTATGCGACTCTTCATGTTTTCAACACAGTCCTTTCCAATAGCTTCCATGTTTCAACCCTCTCAAAACTGTCAAGAGTCCGACCTAAAGCACACATCCCTTAACATGTTTGAAGACTTCTCGACAGAGGTAGACAGTTTGGATGATAACAGGTCGTGACTGCCATTCCATGTTTTGGATGCCTCAGGGCCGTGGAATGCACTTAACACTGTGGACCCAACCAGGCCAGAGCCTGTCCTTGTTCTATATTCTTCCCTGAACTGGGAAGACACTGCCATGAATGCGTGTAAACCTGAAGAAGATTCACGGAAAAAAGACCTTCCCAGCGTTACCGGTTGGACGTCTGAGACTAGGGCCCTATACGCGACTCTTCATGTTTTCAACACAATCAGTTTCAACAGCTTCCATGTTTCCACCTTCTCAAAAGTGTCTCACGTCCGTCCTAAAGCATACATCCGTTATCAGTTTTGAGGCTTTTTCGACAGAGGTAGACAGTTTGGATGACCAGATGTCGAGCTCTGCCATTCCATGTTTTGGAAGCCCAAGGGCGTGTGCTGCATTTCAATCTGGGTATCCAAACTGCCAGAGTCTGTCCTTGCTCTATCTTATTTCCTCAACCGGGAAGACATTGCCAGGAATGAGTGACGGCCTGAAGAAGTGTTTCTGAACACAGACCTTCCTATGTTCACCGGTATGGACGTCCGAGACTAGGCCTTCTATACGAGTCTTCATGTTTTCAACACAGTCATTTCCAACAGCTTCCATGTTTCGACATTTTCAAAACTGTCACAAGTCCGTCCTAAAGCACACATTCCTTACCATTTTTGAAGTCTTTTCCACTGAGGTAGACAGTTTGGATGACCACATGTCTTGCTCCGCCCTTCAAAGTTTTGGAAGGATAAGGGCCGTTACCTGCACTTAACCATGATTATTCAACCTGCCCAGAGTCCGTCCTTGTTCAATATTATTTCCTCTACTGGGAAGACACTGCCACGAATGGGTGTTCGCCTTCAGAAGTTTCACTGGAAGCAGACCTTCGAATGATCCCTGGATGGATTTCAGAGACAGTGGAGAAGTATAAGATTCATCATGTTACCAAAACCATCAAGGACAACAGCTTCCATTTCCAAAACTCTCAAAAGAGTTGCGAGTCCATCCTAAAGCATACTTTCCTCATACTTCTGTAGAGTTTTTGACAGAGGTAGACTGGATGACCACAAGTTCTGCTCTGCCATTCCATGTTCTGGAAACCTAAGGGCCATGGCCTGCACTTAAATTAGATTATACGACCTGCCTAGAGTCCGTCCTTTTTCTATCTTCTATCCTCAACTGGGAAGACATTGCCACGAATGTTTGTCCACCTGAAGAAGTTACACTCAGAACAAACCTTCCTATGGTAAAGGTATGGACATCTGAGATAGGGCCCAGTATGCGACTCTTCATGATTTCAACACAATCAGTTCCCACTTCTTCCATGTTTACACCTTCTCAAAACTGTCACAAGTCTATCCTAAAGCACACATCCCTTACCAGGTTTGAAGCTTTTTGACAGAGGTAGACAGTTTGGATGACCAGATGTCCAGCTCCTCCATTCCATGTTTTGGAAGCCTAAGGGCCATGGTCTGCACTTAAAACTGGGTATCCAACCTGCCTAGATTCCGTCCTTTTCTATCTTCTATCTTCAGCTGGGAAGACCTTGCCACGAATGGGTGTCCACCTGAAGAATTTTAACTGAACACAGAACTTCCTATGGTCAAAGGTATGGACATCCGAGAATAGGGCCCTGTATGTGACTCTTCAAGTTTTCACCACAGTCCATTCCAAGAGCTTCCATGTTTTGGCCCTCTCAAAACTGTAGAGAGTCCGAACTAAATCACACATCTCTTACCAGGTTTGAAGCCTTCTCGACCTGGGTAGACAGTTTGGATGACCACAGGTCATGATCTACCATTCCATGTTTTGACACCTAAGTGACGAGGCCTGCACTTAACCCTGAGTATCCAACCAGCCCGGAGCCCGTCCTTGTTCTATATTCTTCCCTCAACTGGGAAGACCCTTCCATGAGTAGGTATAAGCCTGAAGAATTTTCACTGAACAAAGACCTTCCTAGGGTCACCGGTTTGGACGTCTGAGACTAGGGCCCTATACTTCACTCTTCATGTTTTCAACACAGTCCGTTCCAATAGCTTCTAAGTTTC
>NW_019154150.1:4470235-4476420 GCF_002288905.1 Enhydra lutris kenyoni
GACCCACTCAAAACTGCCGAGAGTCGGACCTAAGGCACACATCCCTTAACAGTTGTGAAACCTTCTTAGAGGGGCAGACAGTTTGGATGACCACAGGTCGTGATCTGTCATTCCATGATTTGGACGCCTAGGGGCCGTGGCCTGCACTTAATCCTGAGGATCCAACCAGCCCGGAGCTCGTCCTTGTTCTATAATATTCCCTCAACTGGGAAGACACGGCCGTGAGTGGGTGTAATCCTGAAGAAGTTTCACCAAACAAAGACCTTCCTAGGTTCAATGGTATGAACGCCTGAGACTAGGAGCCTATTCGCGACTCTTCATGCTTTCAACACAATCAGTTCCAACTACTTCCGTGTTTCCACCTTCTCAAGACTGTCACAAGTCCTTCCTAAATCACACTTCCCTTACCAGGTTTGAAGACTGTTCGACAGAGGTAGAGAGTTTGGAGGACCACATATTGTGCTCCACCTTTCAAAGTTTTCGAAGGGTAAGGTCTGTGGCCTGCACTTAACCATGATTATCCAACCTGCCCAGAGCCCATCCTTGTTTTATCTTCTTTCCTCTACTGGTAAGACACTGCCATGAGTGGGTGTTTGCATTCTGAAGTTTCAATGGACACAGACCTTCGAAAGGTCCTTGAATTGACGTAGGAGTTTAAGGCTAAGTATACGACTCATGATATTACCAACACCACCAGGGACAACAGCTTCCATTTTCGACACTCTCAAAACTGTTGCGAGTCCGTCCTAAAGCACACTTCCCTCATTACGTTTGAAGAGTTTTTGACAGAGGTAGACTGGGTGACCACAAGTCTTGCTCTGCCATTCCATGTTTTGGAAACCTAAGGGCCATGGCCTACACGTAAATGAGATTATACAACCTGACTAGAGTCTGTCCTTTTTCTATCTTCAATCCTCCACTGGGAAGACACTGCCACAAATGGGTGTCCGCCTGAAGAAGTTTCACTGAACACAGACCTTCCTATGGTCAAAGGTGTGGACATCGGAGACTGGGGCCCTGTATGCGACTCTTCATGTTTTCAACACAGTCCGTTCCAATAGCTTCTAAGTTTTGACCCACTCAAAACTGCCGAGAGTCGGACCTAAGGCACACATCCCTTAACAGTTGTGAAACCTTCTTAGAGGGGCAGACAGTTTGGATGACCACAGGTCGTGATCTGTCATTCCATGATTTGGACGCCTAGGGGCCGTGGCCTGCACTTAACCCTGAGGATCCAACCAGCACGGAGCCAGTCCTTGTTCTATAATATTCCCTCAACTGGGAAGACACGGCCGTGAGTGGGTGTAATCCTGAAGAAGTTTCACCGAACAAAGACCTTCCTAGGTTCAATGGTATGAACGTCTGAGACTAGGAGCCTATTCGTGACTCTTCATGCTTTCAACACAATCAGTTCCAACTACTTCCATGTTTCCACCTTCTCAAGACTGTCACAAGTCCGTCCTAAAGCACACAACCCTTACCAGGTTTGAAGCCTCATCGACAAAGGAACTGTTTGGATGACCAGATGTCAAGCTCTGCCATTCCATGTGTTGGAAACTTATGTGCCATCTCCTGCACTTCAGTCTGTGTATCCAAACTGCCCAGAGTCCGTCCTTGTTGCAACTTCTTTCCTCAACTTGGAAGACACTGCCAGGAATGGGTGTCTGCCTAAAGAGGTGTCACTGAACAGAGACCTTCCTATGGTCAGCGATATGAACGTCCGAGATTAGTCCTTGTATACGAATCTTCATGTTTTCAACACCGTCATTTCCAACAGCTTCCATGTATTGACCTTCTCAAAACTGTCTCGAGTCCGCCCTATAGCACACATGCCTTACTAGTTTTGAAGCCTCTTCGACAAAAGTAGACAGTTTGGATGACCACATGTCATGTTCCGCAATTCAAAGTCTTGGAAGAGAAAGGGCCATGGCCTGCACTTAACCATGATTTCTCAAACTTCCCAGCGTCCATCCTTGTTCTATCTTCTTTCCTCTACTGGAAGACACTGCCACGAATGGTTGTTCACCTTTAGAAGTTTTACAGGATGCAGACCATCAAATGGTCACTGAATGGATGTTGGACACAAAGGCGAAGTATAAGAATCATCATGTTACCAACACCATCAGGGACAACAGCTTCCATTTTTGACACTCTCAAAACTGTTGCGAGTGTGTCCTAAAGCACACTTCCCTCATTATGTTTGAAGAATTTTTGGCTGAGGTAGACTGGATGCCCACAAGTCTTGCTTTGCAATTCCAAGGTATGGACACCTAAGAGGCATGGCCTATACTGAAGTTAGATTATACAACCTGTCTAGAGTCCGTCCTTTTTCTATAATCTATCCTCAACTGGGACGACACGCCACCTATGGCTGTCTGCCTGAAGAAGTTTCACTGGACACAGACCTTCCTATGGTCAAAGGTATGGACATCAAAGAGTAGGGCCCTTTAAGCTATGCTTCATGTTTTCAACACAGTCCATTCCAACATCTTCCATGTTTCGACCCTCTCAAAACTGTCGAGAGTCCGACCTAAAGCACACATCCCTTAACAGGTTTGAAGACTTCTCGACAGAGGTAGACAGTTTGGATGACCAAAGGTCGTGATCTGCCATTCCATATTTTGGATGCCTAGGGGCTATGGCATGCACTTAACCCTGAGGATCCAAGCAGCCCAGAGCCTGTCCTTGTTCTTTATTCATCCCTCAACTGGGAAGACACTGCCATGAGTGGGTGTAAGCCTGAAGAAGTTTCACTGAACAAAATGATTCCCTGGATCACAGTTATGGATGTCTGAGACTAGGGCCCTGTATGCGACTCTTCAGGTTTTCAGCACATCCAGTTCCAACTGCTTCCATGTTTCCACCATCTCAAAACCGTCACAAGTCCGTCTAAAGCACACATTCCTTTACCAGGTTTGAAGCCTTTTTGACAGAGGTAGACAGTTTGGTTGACCAGATATCGAACTCTGCCATTCCATGTTTTGGAAGCCTAAGGGCCGTGGCCTGCACTTCAATCTGTGTATCCAACCTGCTCAGAGTCCTTCCTTGTTCCAACATCTTTCCTCAACTGGGAAGTAACTGCCAGGAATTGGTGTCATCCTGAAGTAGTGTCATTGAACACAGACCTTCTACAATCACTAGTATGGACGTCTGAGACTAGGCCTTATATACGAATTTTCATGTTTTCAACACCATCATTTCCAACAGCTTCCAAGTTTCATCTTTCTCAAAACTGATGCGAGTCCGTCCTAAAGCACACATGCCTTACGAGTTTTGAAGGCTTTTCCACTGAGGTAGACAGTTTGGACGACCACATGTCGTGCTCCGCCCTTCAAAGTTTTGGAAGGGTAAGGGCCGTTACCTGCACTTAACCATGATTAGTCAACCTGCCCAGAGTCTGTCCTTGTTCTATCTTCTTTCCTCTACTGGGAAGGCACTGCCACGAATGGGTGTTCACCTTCAGAAGTTTCACAGGATGCAGACCTTCAAATGGTCCCTGAATAGACACGGAGTCTGGGGTGAAGTATACGACTCATCATGTTACCCACACCATCAGGAACAACAGCTTTCACTCTCGACACTCTTAAAACTGTTGCGAGTATGGGGGGGGGACAAGATGGCGGGGAATTAGGAGGAGGCGCCTTTTCAACCTGTACCCTAAAGTGAGCTGATTACCTACCAAAGAACTCCGATCACCCATGAAATTAGCCTGAGATCAGAATTATACACATCTGGATCTCTACAGGGGCAGAAGATGCCAGTGGGCACGTAAAGTGGAGTGGGAAAGGCAGACTGATATTGGAAGATAAACAAAAGGGGGAGGGAGCCACCAGAGGTGACCAGTTGGAAAGTAATACCCCTAATAAGAGCGAGAGTGCTCTGTGTCTGGGGACCAGCATTAACTTGGAGACTGGTTGAAAGCACTCCAAAAGAGCAAAAGATCGTGGGGGGGAAATTTTGGGAATCGGGGCAGTTAGGGACAGGACTTAAGTCCCCAGTCCCAGGACAGCCTCCCCTGGCACTGAGCCAGAGAGAGTGCAGTGGAGAAACCAGGTCTTGGTCCCTGAGCCGCCAGCGCGCCCGAGATTGCGTGAGTTCTGGCCCCTGTGAGGGGATGGGATCCACGCTGGACAGCAGAATGTGCGAGCCCTGCTACAGAGCCTGAGATGCGCACGCCCCTCATCCTCCTCTGAGAGAGGTACAAAAGCCCAGCTGGCACTCTTTGAGACGTGCCATTGTTTCAGAGCCTAAGATGCGTGCCCCAAACTCTCCCCTGAGAGAGGTGCGTGAAGGCCCAGCCTGGTGCTTTCGGACCTGTGCCCCGTTCTCAGAGGCTGAGACACGCTTTTGACCCACAGCCTCCCCTGAAAGAGGTGCGCGCAAGCTGGGCACTCTTAGAATCAGAAAGACCAGGCACTCCCAGCCCGGGCCAGTGGGAAAATCTCAGTGTGTGATCGCTGCTTGGAACCTCTCTGGTGGTCTGGAGCTGCCCAAACAGCTGCCGCTGCTTTGGTTTTGGGTACAAGCAGAAGATCCTGTGTCCCCAGGGACCGTGACTCGGAACCTGCTCTGCCAGCAGCCAAGGGGGGATTTATATGGGCTCTGCAACACCCACAGAAGAACAGACTGAGGCTGCTCTCTGAGAGGGAGGTCAGGGTGCAGTTTGCTTTCCTCTAAACCAACAAAAACCATCAAAAGCGGTCAAGGCAAGAGGGGAAAAAAAAAAAGATGAACAAACATAAAAACCTCCAGAGAACAAAAGCCTGAAAAAACCGGTTTCCTCAGAGCCCATCCCCTTGAGGGTACTGGAGGACTTAACACAGGAAACATCATTGACTGAAAACCCACGTGGCAGGCACCTCCCCCAGAAAACCAACCAGGAGAGAGAAAAAAAAAAAAAAAGACAGCAAGAGAACCACTGCCACTACTTCATAGGACATCTTTTATTTTCAATTTGTTCCTGCTATTCTGGCTCATTTCTTTATATAGATAATTTTTTAACCTATTTCCATCACAGCGAGCTGTCCAGTATATCAAATTCCATAATAACCTTCTAATCTGAACTTTTTGATACATACACCTGTGTTTTTCTTTTGCATTTCTATTTTTTGAATTTTTTAAATTCTAGTTTAGTTTAGTAGAGTTTATTATTATTTTGTATCTTTTTTTAAATTTATTTTCAGCATAACAGTATTCATTGTTTTTGTACCACACCCAGTGCTCCATGCAATCCATGCCCTCTCTAATACCCACCACCTGGTTCCCCCAACCTCCCAACCCCCCACCTCTTCAAACCCTTCAGATTGTTGTTCAGAGTCCAGAGTCTCTCATTGTTCACCTCCCCTTCCAATTTCCCCCAACTCCCTTCTCCTAACTCCCCATGTCCTCCATGCTATATGTTATGCTCCACAAATAAGTGAAACCATATGATAATTGACTCTCTTTGCTTGACTTATTTCACTCAGCATAATCTCTTCCAGTCCCGTCCATGTTGCTACAAAAGTTGGGTATTCATCCTTTCTGATGGAGGCATAATACTCCATAGTGTATATGGACCACATCTTCCTTATCCATTCGTCCGTTGAAGGGCATCTTGGTTCTTTCCACAGTTTGGTGACCGTGCCCATTGCTGCTATAAACATGGGGTTCTTTTCACCCCATCTGTATCTTTGGGGTAAATAGACAGTAGTGCAATTGCAAGGTCATAGGGAAGTTCTATTTTTAATTTCTTGAGGAATCTCCACACTGTTCTCCAAAGTGGCTGCACCAACTTACATTCCCACCAACAGTGTAAGAGGTTTCCCCATTCTCCACATTCCCTCCAACACGTGTTGTTTCCTGTCTTGCTAATTTTGGCCATTCTAACTGGTGTAAGGTGATATCTCAATGTGGTTTTAACTTGAATCTCCCTGATGGCTAGTGATGATGAACATTTTCTCATGTGTCTGATAGCCATTTGGATGTCTTTATTGGAGAAGTGTCTGTTCATATCTTCTGCCCATCTTTTGATATGATTTTCTGTTTTGTGTGTGTTGAGTTTGAGGACTTCTTTATAGATCCTGGATATCAATCTTTTTTCTGTGCTGTCATTTGCAAATGTCTTCTCCCACTCCGTGGGTTACCTCTTTGTTTTCTTGACTTTCCTTTGCTGTGCAGAAGCTTTTGATTTTGATGAAGTCCCAAAA
>NW_019154150.1:4481420-4496186 GCF_002288905.1 Enhydra lutris kenyoni
GGTGTGGTACAAAAACAATGAATACTGTTATGCTGAAAATAAATTTAAAAAAAGATTAAAAAAAAAACTGTTTTGAGTACGTCTTAAAGCACACTTCCCTCATTACGTTTGAAGAGTTTTTGAGAGAGGTAGACTGGATGACCACAAGTCTTGCTTTGCAATTCCATGTGTTGGACACCTAAGAGTCCATGGCCTACACTTAATTTAGATTATACAACCTGCCTGGAGTCCATTCTTTTTCTATCTTCTATCCTCAACTGTGAAGTCACTGCCATAAATGGGTGTTTGCCATCCAAAATTTCACTGGACGCAGACTTTCGAGTGGTCACTGAATGGACGTCAGAGACTAGGGCAAAGTATGCGACTCATCATGTTACCATCCACATATGGGACAAGAGCTTCCATTTTCTACACTCTTAAAACTGTTGCAGTCTGTCCTAAAACACACTTCCCTCATTACGTTTGAAATGTTTTTGACAGAGGAAGAATGGATAACCACAAGTCTTGCTCCGCCACTCTATGGTTTGTAAACCTAAGGGCCATTGCCTACATTTAAATTCCATTAGACCACCTGCCTAGAGTCTGTCCTTTATCTATCTTCTTTCCTAAACTGGGAAGACACTGCCACGAATGGGTGTCCGCCTGAAGAAGTTTCACTGAACACAGACCTTCTTATGGTCAAAGGTATGGACATCCCAGACTAGGGCCCTGTATATGACTTTTCTTGTATTCAACACCGTCCATTCCAACAGCTTCCATGTTTCGACTCTCTCAAAAGTGTCGAGAGTCCGACCTAAAGCACACATCCCTTAACAGGTTTGAAGCCTTCTCGACAGAGGCAGACAGTTTAAATGACCACAGGTCGTGATCTGCCATTCCATGTTTAAGACGCCTAAGGGCTGTAGCCTGCACTTAACGCTGAGGATCCAACCAGAACGGAGCCCGTCCTTGTTCTATATTCTTCCCTCAATTGGGAACCCCCTTTCACGAGTGGGTGTATGCCTGAAGATGTGTCACTGAACAAAATGTTTCCCTGGTTCACTGGTATGGACATCTGAGACTAGGGCCCTATACGGGACTCTTCATGTTTTCAACACAATCAGTTCCAACTGCTTCCTTGTTTCCACCTTCTCAAAACTGTCACAAGTCCGCCCTAAAGCACACAACCCTTACCAGGTTTGAATCCTTTTCAACAGAGGTAGCCAGATTGGATTACCAGATGTCGAGCTCTGCCTTTCCACGTTTTGGAAGCCTAAGGGCCGTGGCCTCTACTTCAATCTGGGTTTCCAACCCACCTAGAGTCCCTCCTTGTTTTATCTTCTTTCCTCAACTGGAAAGACACTGCCAGGAATGGGTTTCGGTCTGAAGAAGTGTTACTGAACACAGAACTTACTATGGTCACTGGTATGGATGTCCGAGGTTAGGCCTTGTATAAGAATCTTCATGTTTTCAACGCCATCATTTCCAAACGCTTCCATTTTTTGACCTTCTCCAAACTGTCGCGAGTCCATTTTAAAGCATACATGCCTTTCCAGTTTTGAAGTCTTTAACACAGAGGTAGATAGTTTGGATGACCACATGTCTGCTCCGCCATTCAACGTTTTGGAAGGGTAAGGGCCGTTGCCAGTACTTAACCATGATTATCCATCCTGGCCAGATTCTGTCCTTGTTCTATCTCCTTTCCTCTACTGGGAAGACAATGACATGAATGAGTGTTCCCCTTCAGAAATTTCACTGGATGCAGGCCTATGAATTGTCACTGAATGGACTTCGGAGACTAGGGCAAATTATATGACTCATCATGTTACCAACACCATCAGGGACAACAGCTTCCATTTTTGACACTCTCAAAACTGTTGCGAGTCCATCTGAAAGCACACTTCCCTCATTACATTTGAAGAGTTTTTGACAGAGGTAGACTGGGTGACCACAAGTCATGCTCTGCCATTCCATGTTTTGGAAATCTAAGGGCCATGGACTACACTAAAGTTAGATTATACAATCTGCCTAGAGTCCGTCCTTTTTCACTATTCTATCCTTAACTGGGAATACACTGCCACGAATAGGTGTCCGCTTGAAGAGGTTTCACTGAATACAGACCTTCCTATGGTCAAAGTTGTGGACATCGGTGATGCTGCCCTGTATGCGACTCTTCATGTTTTCAACAGAGTCCCTTCCAACAACTTCCATGTTTCGACCCTCTCAAAACTGTGGAGAGTCCGACCTAAAGCACACATCCCTTAACAGGTTTAATGCCTTCTTGACAGATATAGACAGTTTGGATGACCACAGGTGGTGATCTGCCATCCCAAGTTTTGGATGCTTAGGGGCTGTGGCCTGCGCTTAATGCTGAGTATCCATCCAGCCCGGAACCCGTCCTTGTTCTATATTCTTTCCTCAACTGGGAAGACTCTGCCACTAGTGGCTGTAAGCCTGAAGAAGTTTCACTGAACAAGACCTTCCTAGGGTCACTGGTTTGGTCGTTGGAGACTAGGGCCTTATACAGGACTCTTCATGTTTTCAACACAATCAGTTCCAACTGCTTCCATGTTTCCACCTTCTCAAAACTGTCACAAGTCCGTCCTAAAGCACACATCCCTTACCACGTTTGAAGCCTTTTTGACAGAGGTAGACAGTTTGGATGACCACATGTCGTGCTCTGCCATTCCATGCTTTGGAAGCCTAAGGGTCGTGGCCTGCACTTCAATCTGGGTATCTAACATGCCCAGCGTCCGTCCTTGTTCTATCTTCTTTCCTCAACTGGGAAGACACTGCCAGGAATGGGTGTCGGCCTGCAGAATTCTCACTGAACACAGAACTTCCTACGGTCACTGGTATGGATGTCCAAGGCTAGGCCTTGTATACGAAACTTCATGTTTCAGCACCGTCATTTCCAACAGCTTCCATGTTTCGACATTCTCAAAACTGTTGCGAGTCCATCCTAAAACATACATGCCTTACCAGTTTTGAAGCCTTTTTGAGAGAGGTAGACAGTTTGGATGACCACATGCTGTGCTCTGCCATTCAAAGTTTTGGAAGGGAAAGGGCCGTGTCCTGCACTTAACCATGATTATCCAACCTGCCCAGAGGCCGTCCTTGTTTGATCATCTTTCCTCTACTGGGAATACACTACCACGAATGGGTGGTCGCCTTCAGAATTTCACTGGACGCAGACCTTCGAATGGTCCCAGAATGGACGTTGGAGACTAGGGCGAAGTATACGACTCATCATGTTGCCTAACCATCAGGGACAACAGCTTCCATTTTCGACACTCTCAAAACTGTTGTGAGTCCGTCCTACAGCACACTTCCCTCATTATGTTTGAAGAGTTTTTGACAGAGGAAGACTGGATGACACAAGTCTTGCTCTGCCATTTCATGTTTTGGAAACGTAAGGGCCATGGCATGCACTTAAATGAGATTATACAACCTGCCTAGAATCCATCCTTTTTCTATCTTCTATCCTCAACTGGGAAGACGCTGCCACGATTGGGTGTCCCCCTCAAGAAGATTTACTGAACACACACCTTCCTATGGTCAAAGGTATGGACAACCGAGACTAGGGCCCCGTATGCGACTCTTCATGTTTTCAACACTGTCCATAACAACAGCATTTATGTTTCGACCTTCCCAAAATTGTTGAGAGTCCGACCTAAAGCACACATCTCTTAAAAGGTCTGAAGCCTTCTCAACAGTGGTACACAGTTTAGATGACCACAGGTCGTGATCTGCCATCCCAAGTTTTGGAAGCCTAAGGGCTGTAGCCCGCATTTAACCCTGAGTATCCATCCAGCCCATAGCCCGTCTTTGTTCTATATTCTTCCCTCAACAGGGAAGACACTGCCATGAGTGGGTGTAAGCCTGAAGAAGTTTCACTGAACAAAGACCTACCTAGGGTCACCGGTTTGGTCATCTGAGACTAGGGCCCTATACGCGACTCTTCATGGTTTCAACACAATCAGTTCCAACTTCTTCCATGTTTCCACCTTCTCAAAACTGTCACAAGTCCGTCCTAAAGCACACATCCCTTACCAAGTTTGAAGCCTTTTTGACAGAGGTAGACAGTTTGGATGACCAGATGTCGAGCTCTGCCATTCCATACTTTGGAAGTCCAAGGGCCGTGGCTTGCACTTCAATTTGGGTATCCAACCTGCCCAGAGTCCGTCCTTGTTCTATCATCATTTCTCAGCTAGGAAGACACTGCCAGGAATGGGTGTAGGCCTGAAGAAGTGTCACTAAACACAGAACTTCTTACAGTCTCCTGTATGGACGTCCGTGGCTAGGCCTTGTATACGAATCTTCATGTTTTCAACACAGTCATTTCCAACAGCTTATATGTTTCAACCTTTTCAAAACTGTTGCAAGTCCGTCCTAAAGCATACAAGCCTTACCAGTTGAAGCCTTTTCGACAGAGGTAGACAGTTTGGGTGACCACATGTCGTGCTCCGCCATTCAAAGGTTTGGAAGGGAAAGGGCCATAGACTGCACTTAACCATGATTATCCAACCAGGCCAGAGTCCGTCCTTGTTCTATCTTCTTTCCTCTACTGGGAAGACACTGACACGAATGGGTGTTCACTTTCAGAATTTTCACTGGATGCAGACCTTCAAATGGTCATTGAATTGACGTCGGAGACTAGGGTGAAGTATACGACTCATCAGGTTACCAACACCATCAGGGACAACAGCTTCCAAATTCGACACTCTCAAAACTGATGTGAGTCCGTCCTACAGCACACTTCCCTCACTACGTTTGAAGAGTTTTTGACAGAGGTAGACTAGGTGACCACAAGTCTTGCTCTTCCATTCCATGTTTTGGAAACCTGAGGGCCATGGCCTACACTTATCTTAGATTATACAACCTGCCTTGAGTCCCTCCTTTTTCTATCTTCTATCCTCAACAGGGAAGACACTGCCAGGAATGGGTATCAGCTTGAAGAAGTATCACTGAACACAGAATTTCCTATGGTCAAAGGTATGGAAATCTGAGACTAGGGCCGTGTATGTGACTCATCTGGTTTTTTATTCAGTCCGTTCCAACAGATTCCATGATTTGACTCTCTCAAAACTGTCGAGAGTCGGACCTAAAGCACACATGCCTTACCAGTTTTGAAGCCTTCTCCACAGAGGTAGACAGTTTGAATGACCACATGTCATGCTCCGCCATTCAATGTTTTGGAAGGGTTAGGGCCGTGGCCTGTAAATAACCATGATTTATCAACCTGTCCAGATTCCGTCCTTGTTCTATCTTCATTCCTCTACTGGGAAGACACTGCCACGAATGGGTGTTCGCCTTCAGAATTTTCACAGGATGCAGACCTTCGAATGGTCACTGAATGGACGTCGGAGACTAGGGCGAAGTATACGACTCATCATGTTGCCAACATCATCAGGGAAAACAGCTTCCTTTTTCAACACTCTCAAACTGTTGCAGGTCCGTCCTAAAGCACACTTCCCTCATTATGTTTGAAGAGTTTTTGACAGAGGTAGACTGGATTACCACAAGTCTTGCTCAGCCATTCCATGTTTTGGAAAACTAAACCTAAGAGCCAAGGCCTACACTTAAGTTAGATTATACAATATGCCTTGAGTCCGTCCTTTTTCTATCTTCTATCCTCAACTGGGAAGACACTGCCACGAATGTTTGTCCGCCTGAAGAAGTTTCACTGAACACAGACCTTCCTATGGTCAAGGGTATGGACATCTGAGAATAGGGACCTGTATGCGACTCTTCATGTTTTCAACACAGTCCATTCCAACAGCTTCCATGTTTCAACCCTCTAAAAACTGTCGAGCGTCTGACCTAAAGCACACATCCCTTAACAGGTTTGAAGCTTCCTTGACAGAGGTAGACAGTTTGGATGACCACAGGTCGTGATCTGCCATTCCTTGTTTTGGATGCCTAGGGGCCGTGGCCTGCACTTAACCCTAAGTATCCAACCAGCATGGAGCCGGTCCCTGTTCTATATTCTTCCCTCAACTGGGAAGACACTGCCACGAGTGTGTGTAAGCCTGAAGAAGTTTCACTGAACAAGGACCATCCCAGTGTCCCCGGTATGGACATCTAGCACTAAGGCCCTATACGCGACTCTTCACGTTTTCAGCACAATCAGTTCCAACTGATTCCATGTTTCCACCTTCTTAAAACTGTCACAAGTCCATCCTAAAGCATACATCCCTTACCAGGTTTGAAACCTTTTCGACAGAAGTAGACAGTTTGGATGACCACATGTCGACTTCTGCCATTCCATGTTTTGGAAACCTAAGGGCCGTGACCTGCACTTCAATCTGGGTATCCAAGCTGCACAGATTCCGTCCATATTCCAACTTCTTTCCTCAACTGGGAAGACCCTGCCAGGAATGGGTGTCGACCTGAAGAAGTGTCACTGAACACAGACCTTCCTACAGTCACTGGTATGGACATCTGAGACTAGGCCTAGCATACGAATCTTCATGTTTTCAACACCGTCATTTCCAAAGCTTCCATGTTTCGATCTTCTCAAAACTGTCACGAGTCCATCCTAAAGCACGCATGCCTTACCAGTTTTGAAGCCTTTTCCACAGAGGTAGACAGTTTGGATGACCACATGTCGTGCTCCGCCATTCAAAGTTTTGGAAGGGTAGGGCCTTGGCCTGTGCTTAACCATGATTATGCAAACTGCCCAGTGTCCATCATTGTTCTTTCTTCTTTCCTCTACTGGGAAGACACTGCCACGAATGGATGTTCTCCATCAGAAGTTTAAATGGATGCAGAAATTCAAAGGGTCCCTGATTGGACGTCAGAGACTAAGGCGAAGTATATGTCTCATGATGTTACCAACACCATCAGGGACAAGAGCTTCCATTTCCAACACTCTCAAAATTGTTGAGAGTACGTCCTACAGCACACTTCCCTAATTACGTTTGAAGAGTTTTTGACAGAGGTAGACTGGATGGCCACAAGTCTTGCGCTGCCATTCCATGTTTTGGAAATCTAAGGCCCATGGCCTACACTTAAATGAGATTATACAACCTGCCTACATTCCGTGCTTTTTCTATCCTCTATCCTCAACTGGGAAGACACTGCCAAGAATGGGTGTCTGCCTGAAGAAGTTTCACTGAACACTAAACTTCCTATGGTCAAAGGTATGGACATCCGAGACTGGGGCCCTGTATGCGATTCTTCATGTTTTCAACACAGTCCGTTCCAACAGCTTCCATATTTCGACTTCAAAACTGTCGAAAGTCCATCATAAAGCAAACAAGACTTACCAGTTTTGAAGCCTTTTGGACAGAGGTAGACAGTTTGGATGACCACATGTCGTGCTCTGCCATTCAAAGTTTTGGAAGGGTAAGGGCCGTGGCCTGCACTTAACCATGATTATCCAAGCTGCCCAGAGTCCATTCCTGTTCTACCTTCTTTCCTCTGTGGGAAGACACTGCCACGAATGGGTGTTCACCTTCAGAAGTTTCACTGGACGCAGACTTCGATTGGTCACTGCATGGATGTTGGAGACAAGGGCGAAGTATACAACTCATCATATTACTAACACCATCGTGGACAAGAGCTTCCATTTTTGACACCCTCAAAACTGTTGCGAGTCTGTCCTAAAGCACACGTCCCTCATTACATTTGAAGAGTTTTTGACAGAGGTAGACTGGGTGACAACAAGTCTTGCTCTGCCTTTCATGTTTTGGAAACCTAAGGTCCATGGCCTATCTTAAATCAGATTATACAACCTGTTAAAGTCCATCCTTTTATGATCTTCTCTCCTCATCTGGGAAGACACTGCCGCGAATGGGTGTCCGCCTGAAGAAGTTTTACTGGATGCACACCTGCGATTGGTCACTGAATGGACGTCAGAGACTAGGGTGAAGTATACGACTCATCATATTACTAACACCATCCGGGACAACAGCTTCCATTTTTCACACCTTCAAAACTGTTGCGAGTCCATCCAAAAGCACACGACCCTCATTACGTTTGAAGAGTTTTTGACAGGGGTAGACTGGGTGACAACAAGTCTTGCTCTGCCTTCCATGTTTTGGAAACCTAAGGTCCATGGCCTACACTCAAATCAGTTTATACAAGCTGTCTTGAGTCCGTCCTTTTTCGATCTTCTCTCCTCAGCTGGGAAGACCCTTCCATGAATGGGCATCCGCCTGAAGAAATTTCACTGAACACAGACTTGCCTATGGTCAAAGGTATGGACATACGAGACCAGGGCCCTGGATGCTATGCTTCATGTTTTCAACACAGTCCTTTCGAACAGCTTCCATGTTTCGACCCTCTCAAAACTCTTGAGAGTCCGACTTAGAGCACACATTCCTTAATAGCTTTGAAGCCTTCTCCAAGAGGCAGACAATTTGGATGAACACAGATCTGGATGTGCCATCCCATGTTTAGGACGCCTAAGTGCCGTGGCCTGCACTTAACCCTGAAGATCCAAACAGGCCTGTGCCCGTCCTTGTTCTATATTCTTCCCTCAACTGGAAAGACACTGCCACGAATGGGTGTAAGCTAGAAGAAGTTTCAATGAATACAGACCTTCCTGGCATCACTGGTAGGGACGTCTGAGACTAGGGCCCTACACACGACTCTTCCTGTTTTCAACACAATCAGTTACAACTGCTTCCATGTTTCTACCTTCTCAAAACTGTCACCAATCCATCCTATAGCACACAACCCTTACTTGGTTTGAATCCTTTTCAACAGAGGAAGACAGTTTGGATGAACAGATGTCGAGCTCTGCCATTCCATGCTTTGGAAGCCTAAGGGCCGTGGCCTGTCTTCAATCTGGGTATCCAACCTGCCCAGAGACCATACTTGTTCTAACGTCTTTCCTTCATGGGAAGACACTGCCAGGAATGGGTGTCGGCCTGAAGAAGTGTCACTGAACACAGAACTTCCTACAGTACGTGGTATGGACGTCTGTGGCTAGGCATTGTATACGAATCTTCATGTTTTCAACACCGTCATTTCCAAAGGCTTCCATGTTTCAACATTCTCAAAACTGTCACGAGTCCGTCCTAAAGGACACATGCCTTAGCAGTTTTGAAGCCTTTTGGACAGAGGTAGACAGTTTGGATGACCACATGTCGTGCTCTGCCATTCAAAGTTTTGGAAGGGTAAGGGCCGTGGCCTGCACTTAACCATGATTATCCAAGCTGCCCAGAGTCCGTCCTTGTTCTATCTTCTTTCCTCTACTGCGAAGACACTGCCACAAATGGGTGTTTGCCTGCAGAAGTTTCACTGGACGCAGACCTTCGATTGGTCACTGCATGGACGTCGGATACTAGGACAAAGTATACGACTCATCATATTCCTAACACCATCTGGTACAAGAGCTTCCATTTTCGACAATCTCAATACTGTTGGGAGCCTGTCCTAAATCACACGTCCCTCTTTACGTTTGAAGAGTTTTTGACAGAGGTAGACTAGGTAACAACAAGTCTTGCTCTGCCTTTCATGTTTTGGAAACCTAAGGTCCGTGGCCTATCTTAAGTCAGATTACACAACCTGTTTAAGTCCATCCTTTTTTTATCTTCTCTCCTCATCCGTGAAGACACTGCCCCAAATGGGTGTCCACCTGAAGAAGTTTCCCTGGCTGGAGACCTGAGATTGGTTACTGAATGGATGTCGGAGACTAGGGCGAAGTATACGACTCATCATATTACTAACACAATCTGGGTCAAAAGCTTCCATTTTTGACACCTCAAAACTGTTGCGAGTCCATCCTAAAGCACACGACCCTCATTACGTTTGAAGAGTTTTTGACAGAGGTAGACTGGGTGACAAGTCTTGCTCTGCCTTCCATGTTTTGGAAACCTAACGTCCATGGCCTACACTTAAATCAGATTATACAACCTGTCTTTAGTCCTTCCTTTTTCGATCTTGTCTCCTCAACTGAGTAGACACGTCCACAAATGGGTGTCCACCTGAAGAAATTTCACTGAGCACTGACCTTCCTATGGTCAAAGGTATGGACATCCGAGACTAAGGCCCTGGATGCAACACTTCTTGTTTTCAAAACAGTCTGTTCCAACAGCTTCCATGTTTCAACCGTCTCAAAACTCTCTAGTGTCCGACCTAAAGCACATATCCCTTCAAATGTTTGAAGCCTTCTCCAAGAGGCAGACAGTTTGGATGAACACAGTTCGGGATCTGCCATTCCATGTTTTGGATGCCTAAGGGCCGAGGCCTCCACTTAACCCTGAGGATCCAAACAGGCCAGATCCCTTCCTTGTTCTATATTATTCCCTCAACTGGGAAGGCACTGCCACAAATGGGTATAAGCTAGAAGAAGTTTCACTGAATACAGACCTTCCTGGCATCACCAGTAGGGACGTCTGAGACTAGGGCCCTATATAAGACTCTTTGTGTTTTCAACACAATCGGTTCCAACTGCTCCCATGTTTCTACATTCTCAAAACTGTCACCAGTCCGTCCTAAAGCACACAACCCTTACTTGGTTTGAATCCTTTTCGACAGAGGAAGACAGTTTGGATGAGCAGATGTCGAGCTCTGCCATTCCATGCTTTGGAAGCCTGAGGGCCGTGGCCTGCCTTCAATATGGGTATCCAATCTGCCCAGAGACCGTACTTGTTCTATCGTCTTTCCTCAAATGGGAAGACACTGCCAGGAATGGGTGTCGGCCTGAAGAAGTGTCACTGAACACAGACCTTCCTACAGTCACTGGCATGGACGTCCGTGGCTAGGCATTGTATACGTATCTTCATGTTTTCAACACCGTCATTGCCAACAGCTTCCATGTTTCGACCTTCCCAAAACTGTTGCAAGTCCCGTCCTAAAGGACACATGCCTTACCAGTTTTGAAGCCTTTTGGACAGAGGTAGACAGTTTGGATGACCACATGTCGTGCTCTGCCATTCAAAATTTTGGAAGGGTTAGGGCCGTGGCCTGAATTAGCCATGATTATCCAAGCTGCCCAGAGTCCGTCCTTGTTCTATCTTCTTTCCTCTACTGGGAAGACACTGCCACAAATGGGTGTTTGCCTGCAGAAGTTTCACTGGACGCAGACCTTCGATTGGTCACTGCATGGACGTCGGAGACTAGGGCGAAGTATACGACTCTTCATATTACTAAATCCATCTGGGACAAGAGCTTCCATTTTCGACACCTCAAAACTGTTGCAAGTCCATCCTAAAGCACATGACCCTCATTACGTTTGAAGAGTTTTTGACAGAGGTAGACTGGGTGACAACAAGTCTTGCTCTGCCTTCCATGTTTTGGAAACCTAACGTCCATGGCCTACACTTAAGTCCGATTATACAACCTGTTTGAGTCCATCCTTTTTTGATCTTCTCTCCTCTTCTGGGAAGACACCGCCACGAATGGGTGTCCGCCTGTAGAAGTTTCACTGAGCACTGGCCTTCCTATGGTCAAAAGTATGGACATCCGAGCCTAGGGCCAAGCCTGCAACGCTTCTTGTTTTCAACACAGTCCGTTCCAACAGCTTCCATGTTTCGACTGTCTCAAAACTGTCTAGTGTCCGACCTAAAGCACACATCCCTTAACAAGTTTGAAGCCTTCTCCAAGAGGCAGACAGTTTGGATGAACACAGTTCGGGATCTGCCATTCTATGTTTTGGACGCCTAAGGGCCGAGGCCTGCACTTAACACTGAGGATCCAAACAGGCCAGATCCCTTCCTTGTTCTATATTATTCCCTCAACTGGGAAGACACTGTCACGAATGGGTGTAAGCTTGAAGAAGTTTCACTGAATACAGACCTTCCTGGCATCACCGGTAGGGACGTCAGAGAATAGGGCCCTATACAAGACTCTTCCTGTTTTCAACACAATCCGTTCCAACTGCTACCATGTTTCCACCTTCTCAAAACTGTTACCAGTCCGTCCTAAAGCACACAACCCTTACTTGGTTTGAAGCCAACAGTGGAAGTGACAGAGGAAGACAGTTTGGATGAGCAGATGTCAAGCTCTGCCATTCCATGCTTTGGAAGCCTAAGGGCCATGGCCAGCCTTCAATCTGGGTATCGAACCTGCCCAGAGTCCATCCTTTTTCTGTTGTCTTTCGTCAAATGAGAAGACACTGCCAGAAAGGGGTGTCAGCCTGAAGAAGTGTCACTGAACACAGACCTTCCTACGGTCACCGGTAGGGATGTCCGAGGCTAGGTATTGTATACGAATCTTCATGTTTTCAACACCGTCATTTTCAGCCACTTCCATGTTTCGACCTTCTAAAACTGTCACGAGTCTGTCCTAAAGGTCACATTCCTTACCAGTTTTGAAAACTTTTCGGCAGAGGTAGACAGTTTGGATGACCACATGTCGTGCTCTGCCATTCAAAGTTTTAGAAGGGTAAGGGCCATACCTGCACTTAACCATGATTATCCAAGCTGCCCAGAGTCCATCCTTGTTCTATCTTCTATCCTCTAATGGGAAGACAGTGCCATGAATGGGTGTTCGCCATCAGAAGTTTCACTGGATGCAGACCTTCAATTGGTCACTGAATGGATGTCGGAGCCTAGGGCGAATTATATGACTCATCACATTACTAACACCGTCTGGGACAACAGCTTCCAGTTTCGACACCCTCAAAAGTGTTGCGACTCCGTCCTAAAGCACACGTCCCTCATTATGTTTGAAGAGTTTTTGACAGAGGTAGATTGGGTAACAACAAGTCTTGCTCTGCCTTCCATGTTTTGGAAACCAAAGGTCCATGGCCTACACTTAAATCATATTATACAACCTGTTTGAGTCCATCCTTTTTCAATCTTCTCTCCTCAACTGGGAAGACACTGCCACGAATGGGTGTCCACCTGAAGAAATTCCACTGAGCACAGGTCTTCCTATGGTCAAAGGTATGGACATCCAAGACTAGAGCCCTGGGTGCAAGGCTTCCTGTTTTCTACACAGTCCATTCCAACAGCTTCCATGTTTTGACCCTCTCAAAACTGTCTAGAGTCCGACCTAAAGCACACACCCCTTAACAGGTTTGAAGCCTTCTCCAAGAGGCAGACAGTTTGGATGAACACAGTTCGGGATCTGCCATTCCATGTTTTGGATGCCTAAGTGCCATGGCCTGCACTTAAACCTGAGGATCCAAAGAGTCCAGTGCCCGTCCTTGTTCTATATTCTTCCCTCTACTGGAAAGACACTGCCACGAATGGGTGTAAGCTTGAAGAAGTTTCACTGAATACAGACGTTCCTGGCGTCACCGGTAGGGATGTCTGAGACTAGGGCCCTATACAAGACTCTTCATGTTTTTTTTTAAAGATTTTATTTATTTATTTGAAACAGAGAGAGAGAGATCACAAGTAGGCAGAGAGGCAGGCATAGAGAGAGAGGAGAAAGCAGGCTCCCCGCTGAGCAGAGAGCCTGATGCGGGCCTCGATCGCAGGACCCTGAGATCATGACCTGAGCCAAAAGCAGAGGCTTAACCCACTGAGCCACCTAAGCGTCTGACTCTTCATGTTTTCAACACAATCGGTTCCAACTGCTTCCATGTTTCCACCTTCTCAATACTGTCACCAGTCCGTCCTAAAGCACACAACCCTTACTTGGTTTGAAGCCTTTTCGACAGAGGAAGACAGTTTGGATGACCACATGTCATGCTCTGCCGTTCAAAGTTTTGGAAGGGTAAGGGCCGTGGCCTGCACTTAACCATGATTATCCAAGCTGCCCAGAGTCCGTCCTTGTTCTTTCTTCTTTCCTCTACTGGGAAGACACTGCCACAAATGGGTGTTCATCTTCAGAAATTTTGCTGGATGCAGACCTTCGATTTGTCACTGAATGGTTGTCAGAGACTAGGACAAAGTATATGACTCATCATATTACTAACACCATCTGGGGCAACAGCTTCCATCTTCGAAACTCACAAAACTGTGGGGAGTCCGTCCTAAAGGACACGTCCCTCATTACATTTGAAGAGTTTTTGACACAGGAGGACTGGGTGACATCAGGTCATGCTCTGCCTTCCATGTTTTGGAAACCTAAGATCCGGGGCCTACCCTAAAATCTGATTATGCAACCTGTCTTGAGTCCATCCTTTTTCGATCTTCTATCCTCAACTGGGAAGACAGAGCCACGAGTGGGGGTCCGCCTGAAGAAATTTCACTGAACACAGACCTTCCTATGGTCAAAGGTATGGACATAGGAGACTAGGGCCCTGGATGCAAACTTCATGTTTTCAACATTGTCCGTTCCAACAGCTTCCATGTTTCGACCTCTAAAAACTGTGGAGAGTCCGACCTAAAGCACACATCCCTTAACAGGTTTGAAGCCTTCTCCACAGAGGCAGACAGTTTGGATGAACACAGTTCGTGATCTGCCATTCCATGTTTTGATCACCTCAGGGCCATGGCCTGCACTTAAACCTGAGGATCCAAACAGGCCAGAGCCCGTCCTTGTTCTATATACTTCCCTCAACTGGGAAGACACTGCCACGAATGGCTATAAGCCTGAAGAAGTTTTCACTGAAAACAGACATTCCTAGGGTCACTGGTAGGGACGTCTGAGACTAGGGCCCTATACACGACACTTCCTGTTTTCAACCCAATCGGTTCCAACTGCTTCCATGTTTCCACCTTCTCAAAACTGTCACCAGTCCGTCTGGAAGCCCACAACCTTTATTTGGTTTGAAGCCTTTTCGACAGAGGAAGATCGTATGGATGAGCAGATGTCGAGCTTTGTCATTCCATGCTCTGGAAGCCTAAGGGCCGTGGACTGCCGTCAATCTGGGTATCCAACCTGCCCAGAGTCCGTCCTTGTTCTATCTTCTTTCCTTAACTGGGAAGACACTGCCAG
>NW_019154150.1:4496196-4544968 GCF_002288905.1 Enhydra lutris kenyoni
GAATGGGTGTCGGCCTGAAGATGTGTCACTGAACACAGACCTTCCTATGGTCACTGGTATGGACGTCCGAGGCTAGGCATTGTACCCGAATCCTCATGATTTCAACACCGTCATTTCCAACAGCTTCCATGTTTCGATCTTCTGAAGACTGTCGCGAGTCCGTCAAAAGGACACATGCCTTAGCAGTTTTGAAGCCTTTTCGACAGAGGTAGACAGTTTGGATGACCACATGTCGTGCTCTGCCATTCAATGTTTTTGAAGTGTAAGGGCCCTGGCCTGCACTTAACCATGATTATCCAAGCTGCCCAGAGTCCGTCCTTGTTCTATCTTCTTTCCTCTACTGGGAAGACACTGCCACGAATGGGTGTTCACCTCAGAAGTTTTATTGGACGCAGACCTTCAATGGGTCACTGAATGGTGGTCGGAGAATACAGCTAAGTATACAACTCATCATATTACTAACACCATCCTGGACAACATCTTCCATCTTCGACACTCACAAAACTCTTGCGAGTCCATTCTAAAGCACACATCCTTCATTATATTTGAAGAGTATTTGACACTGGTAGACTGGGTGACAGCAAATCATGCACTGCCTTCCACGTTTGGGAAACCTAAGGTCCGGGGTCTACACTTAAATCTGATTATACAATGTGCCTTGAGTCCGTCCTTTTTCGATCTTCTATCCTCAATTGGGCAGTCAGCGACACAAGTGGGTGTCCACCTGAAGAAATTTCACTTAACACAGACCTTCCTGTAGTCAAAGGTAAGGACATCCGAGACTAGGGCCCTGGCTGCGACACTTCTGTTTCAACACTGTCCGTTCCAACAGCTGCCATGTTTCGACCCTCTCAAAACTGTGGAGAGTCCGACCTAAAGCACACATACCTTAACACGTTTGAAGCCTTCTCCACAGAGGCAGACAGTTTGGATGAACACAGTTCGTGATCTGCTATTCCATGTTTTCCATGCCAAAGAGCCGTGGCCTGCACTTAACACTGAGGATCCAAACAGGCCAGAGCCCGTCCTTGTTCTATATACTTCCCTCAACTGGGAAGACACTGCCACGAATGGGTGTAAGCCTGTAGAAGTTTCACTGATCACAGACCTTCCTAGGGTCACCGGTAGGGACGTCTGAGACTAGGGCCCTATACACGACTCTTCCGGTTTTCAACACAAATGGTTCTAACTGCTTCCATGTTTCCACCTTCTCAAAACTGTCACCAGTCCGTCCGGAAGCACACAACCTTTATTTGGTTTGAAGCCTTTTCAACAGAGGAAGATCGTATGGATGAGCAGATGTCGAGCTTTGCCATTCCATGCTCTGGAAGCCTAAGGGCCGTGGCTTGCCGTCAATCTGGGTATCCAACCAGCCCAGAGTCCGTCCTTGTTCTATCTTCTTTCCTCAACTGGGAAGACACTGCCAGGAATGGGTGTCGGCCTGAAGATGTGTCACTGAACACAGACCTTCCTACGGTCACTGGTATGGACGTCCAAGGCTAGGCATTGTATCCGAATCTTCATGATTTCAACACCGTCATTTCCAACAGCTTCCATGTTTCGACCTTCTGAAAACTGTCGCGAGTCCGTCAAAAGGACACATGCCTTAGCAGTTTTGAAGCCTTTTCGACAGAGGTAGACAGTTTGGATGACCACATGTCGTGCTCTGCCATTCAATGTTTTGGAAGTGTAAGGGCCATGGCCTGCACTTTACCATGATGATCCAAGCTGCCCAGAGTCCGTCCTTGTTCTATCTTCTTTCCTCTACTGGGAAGACACTGCCACGAATGGGTGTTCACCTTCAGAAGTTTCACTGGATGCAGACCTTCCATTGGTCACTGAATGGACGTCGGAGACCAGGGCGAAGTATATGACTCATCATATTACTAACACCGTGTGGGACAACAGCTTCCATTTTCGAGAGTCACAAAATTATTGAGAGTTCATCCTAAAGCACATGACCCTCATTACATTGGAAGAGTTTTTGACACAGGTAGACTGGGTACAACAGGTCGTGCTCTGCCTTCCATGTTTTGGAAACCTAATTTCCGGGGACTACACTTAAATCTGATTATACAACCTGTCTTGAGTTCGTCCTTTTTCGATCTTCTATCCTCAACTGGGAAGACAGCATCATGAGTGGGTGTCCGCCTGAAGAAATTTAAGTGAACACAGACCTTCCTATGGTCCAAGGTATGGAAATCCAAGACTAGGGCCCTGGATGTGACGCTTCCTGTTTTCAACACAGTCCGTTCCAACAGCTTCCATGTTTCAACCCTCTTAAAACTGTCGATAGTCCAACCTAAATCACACACCCCTTAATACATTTGAAGCGTTCTCCACAGAGGCAGACAGTTTGGATGAATAAAGTTCGTGATCTGCTATTCCATGTTTTGGACACCTAATGGCCGTGGCCTCCATTTAACACTGAGGATCCAAACAGGCCAGAGCCCGTCCTTGTTCTATATTCTTCCCTCAACTGGGAAGACACTGCCACGAATGGGTGTGAGCCTCAAGAAGTTTCACTGAACACAGACCTTCCTAGGGTCACTGGTAGGGACGTCTGGGACTAGGGCCCTATACGCTACTCTTCCTGTTTTCAACCCAATCGGTTCCAACTGCTTCCATGTTTCCACCTTCTCAAAACTGTCACCAGTCTATCCTAAAGCGCACAACCCTTATTTGGTTTGAAGCCTTTTCGAAAGAGGAAGACAGTATGGATGAGCAGATGTCGAACTCTGCCATTCCATGTGTTGGAAGCCTAAGGGCCGTGGCCTGCCCTCAGTCTGGATATCCAACCTGCCCAGAGTCCGTCCTTGTTCTATATTCTTTCCTCAACTGGGAAGACACTGCCAGGAATGGGTGTCGTCCTGAAGATGTGTCCCTGAACACAGACCTTCCAGCGGTAACCCATATGGTCATCTGAGGCTTGGCGTTGTATACGAATCTTCATGATTTCAACACCGTCATTTCCAAAAGCGTCCATGTTTCGACCTTCTGAAGACTGTCGTGAGTCCGTCTTAAAGGACATATGCCTTAGCAGTTTTGAAGCCTTTTTTAGAGTTAGACAGTTTGGATGACCACATGTCCTCCTCTGTATTTCAAAGCTTTGGATGTTAAGGGCTGTGGCCAGCACTTAACCATGATTGTCCAAGCTGCCCAGAGTCCGTCCTTGTTCTATCTTCTTTCCTCTATTGGGAAGACACTGCCACGAATGGGTGTTCGCCTTCAGAATGTTCGCTGGACGCAGACCTTCGATTGGTCACTGAATGGACGTCGGAGACTAGGACGAAGTATACAACTCATCATATTACTAACACCATCTGGGACAACAGCTTCCATTTTCGACAGTCACAAAACTGTTGAGAGTCCGTCCTAAAGCACACGTCCCTCATTACGTTGGAAGAGTTTTTGACAGAGGTAGACTAAGTGACAACCAGTCTTGCTCTGCCTTCCATGTTTTGGAATCCTAAGTTCCATGCCCTACACTTAAATCAGATTATACAAACTGACTTGAGTCTGTCCTTTTTCGATCTTTTATCCTCAACTGTGAAGTCAGTGCCACGAATGGGTGTCCTCTTGAAGAAATTTTACTGAACACAGACCTTCCTATGGTCAAACGTATGGACATCTGAGACTAGGGCCCTGGCTGCGACGCTTGCTGTTTTCAACACTGTCCGTTCCAACAGCTTCTATGTTTCGACCCTCTCAAAACTTTCGAGAGTCCGACCTATAGCACACATCCCTTAACAGGTTTGAAGCCTTCTCCACAGAGGCAGACAGTTTGGATGAACACAGTTCGTGATCCGCCATTCCATGTTTTGGACGCCAAAGAGCCGTGGCCTGCACTTAACCCTGAGGATCCAAACAGGCCAGAGCCCGTCTTTGTCCTATATTCTTCCCTCAACTGGGAAGACACTGCCACGAATGTGTGTAAGCCTGAAGTTTCACTGAACACAACCTTCCTAGGTTCACTGGTAGGAACATCTGAGACTAGGGCCCTACACACGACTTTTCCTGTTTTCAACACAATCGGTTCCAAATTCTTCCAAATTTCCACCTTCTCAATACTGTCACCAGTCTGTCCTAAAGCACACAACCCTTATTTGGTTTGACCTTTTCGACAGAGGAAGACAGTATGGATGAACAGATGTTGAGCTCTGCCAATCCATGCTTTGGAAGCCTAAGGGTCATAGCCTGCCATCAATCTGGGTATCCAACGTCCCCAGAGTCCGTCCTTGTTCTATCTTCTTTCCTCAACTGGGAAGACACTGCCAGGAATGGGTGTCAGCCTGAAGAACTGTCACTGAACACAGACCTTTCTACGGTAACCGGTATGGATGTCCGAGACTAGGCATTGTATACGAATCTTCATGATTTCAACACCATCATTTCCAACAGCTTCCATGTTTTGACCTTCTCAAAACTGTCACAAGTCCGTCCTAAAGGACACATGCCTTACCAGTTTTGAAGCCTTTTCGACAGAGGTAGACAGTTTGGATGATCACATGTCGTGCTCTGCCATTCAAAGTTTTGGAATGGTAAGGGCCATGGCCTGCACTTAACCATGATTATCCAAGCTGCCCAGAGTCCGTCCTTGTTCTATCTTCTTTCCTCTACTGGGAAGACACTGCCACGAATGGGTTTAAGCCTGAAGAATTTTCACTAAACACAGACCTTCCTAGGTTCACCGGTAGGAACATCTGAGACTAGGGCCCTACACACGACTTTTCCTGTTTTCAACACAATCGGTTCCAGCTCCTTCCAGGTTTCCACCTTCTCAAAACTGTCACCAGTCCATCCTAAAGCACACAACCATTATTTGGTTTGAAGCCTTTTCGACAGAGGAAGACAGTTTAGATGAGCAGATGTCGAGCTCTGCCATTCCATGCTTTGGAAGCCTAAGGGCCTTGGCCTGCTGTCCATCGGGTTTCTAACCTACCCAGAGTCCATCCCTGTTCTATCTCTTTTCCTCAACTGGGAAGACACTGCCACGAATGGGTGTGAGCCTGAAGAAGTGTCACTGAACACAGACCTTCCTACAGTCACCGGTATGGAGTCTGAGGCTAGGCATTCTATATGAATCTTCATGATTTCAACACCGTCATTTCCAACAGCTTCCATGTTTCGACCTTCTCAAAACTGTCGCAAATCCGTCCTAAAGCACACATCCCTTACCAGTCTTGAAGCCTTTTCGACAGAGGAAGATCGTATGGATGAGCAGATGTCAAGCTTTGCCATTCCATGCTCTGGAAACCTAAGGGCCGTGGCCTGCCGTCAATCTGGGTATCCAACATCCCCAGAGTCTGTCCTTGTTCTATCTTCTTTCCTCAACTGGGAAGACACTGCCAGAAATAGGTGTCGGCCTGAAGAAGTGTCACTGAACTCAGACCTACCTACCGTCACCGGTATGGACGTCTGAGGCTAGGCGTTGTATACGAATCTTCATGATTTCAACACCGTCATTGCCAACAGCTTCCATGTTTCAACCTTCTCAAAACTGTCGCGAGTCCGTCCTAAAGGACACATGCCTTACCAGTTATGAAGTGTTTTCGACAGAGGTACACAGTTTGGATGACCACATATTGTGCTCGGCCATTCAAAGTTTTGGAAGGGAAAGGGCCATGGCCTGCACTTAACCATGATTATCCAAGCTGCCCAGAGTCCGTCCTTGTTCAATCTTCTTCCCTCTACTGGGAAGACCCTGCCACGAATGGGTGTTCACCTTCAGAACTTTCACTGGACACAGACCTTCGATTGGTCACTGAATGGACGTCAGAGACTGGGGCGAAGTATACGACTCATCATATTACTAACAACATCTGGGACATAGCTTCCATTTTTGACAGTCACAAAACTGTTGAGAGTCCGTCCTAAAGCACACATCCCTCATTACGTTGGAAGAGTTTTTGATAGAGGTAGACTGCGTGACAACCAGTCTTGCTCTGACTTCCATGTTTTGGAAACCTAAGTTCCATGCCCTACAATTAAGGGTGGAGACAAGGGCGAAGTATACAACTCATCATATTACTAACATCATCTTGGACAATAGATTCCATTTTCGACACTCACAAAACTGTTGGGAGCCCGTCCTAAAGCACATGTCCCTCATTACGTTTGAAGGTAATATGTCTTCACACAGGTGTGTGAAAACACAGGTAGACTGGGACACAACAAGTCATGCTCTGCCTTCCATGTTTTGAAAACCTAAGGTCCGGGGCCTACACCAAAGTCTGATTATACAACCTGTCTTGAATCCGTCCTTTTTCGATCTTCTATCCTCAACTGTGAAAACAGCGCCTCGAATGGGTGTCCGCCTGAAGAAATTTCACTTTCTTCAGAAGAAAAACACAGACATTCCTATGGTCAAAGGTATGGACATCCGAGACTAGGGCCCTGGCTGTGACGCTTCTGTTTCAACACTGCCCGTTCCAACAGCTGCCATGTTTTGACGCTCTCAAAACTGTCGAGTGCCCGACCTAAAGCACACATACCTTAACACGTTTGAAGCCTTCTCCACAGAGGCAGACAGTTTGGATGAACACAGTTTGTGATCTGCTATTCCATGTTTTCCACGCCTAAGGGCCGTCGCCGGCATTTAACACTGAAGATCCAAACAGGCCAGAGCCCGTCCTTGTTCTATATACTTCCCTCAACTGGGAAGACACTGCCACGAATGGGTGTAAGCCTGAAGAAGTTTCACTGAACATAGACCTCTTAGATTCACCGGTAGGGACGTCTGAGACTAGGGACCTATACGCGACTCTTCCTGTTTTCAACCCAATCGGTTCCAACTGCTTCTATGTTTCCACCTTCTCAAAACTCTCACCAGTCCATCTGGAAGCACACAACCCTTATTTGGTTTGAAGCCTTTTCAACAGAGGAAGATCGTATGGATGAGCAGATGTCGAGCTTTGCCATTCCATGCTCTGGAAGCCTAAGGGCCATGGCCTGCCGTCAATCTGGGTATACAACCTGCCCAGAGTTCGTCCTTGATCTATCTTCTTTCCTCAACTGGGAAGATACTGCCAGGAATGGGTGTCAGCCTGAAGAACTGTCACTGAACACAGAGCTTCCTACAGGCACTGGTAGGGACGTCCAAGGCTAGGCATTGTATACGAATCTTCATGATTTCAACACCGTCATTTCCAACAGCTTCCATGTTTAAACCTTGTCAAAACTGTCACAAGTCCGTCCTAAAGGACACATGCCTTACCAGTTTTGAAGACTTTTCAACAGAGGTAGACAATTTGGTTGACCACATGTCGTGCTCTGCCATTCAAAGTTTTGGAAGGATAAGGGCCATGGCCTGCACTTTACCATGATGATCCAACCTGCCCAGAGTCCATGCTTGTTCTATATTCTTTCCTCTACTGGGGAGACACTGCCACGAATGGGTGTTCGCCTTCAGTAGTTTCACTGGACACAGACCTTCGAATGGTCACTGATTGGACGTCAGACAGTAGGTCAAACCTATGACTCCTCATGTTACCAACTCCATCAGGGAAAACAGCATCCATTTCTGACACTCTCAATACTGTTGTGAGACCTTCCTAAAGCACACTTCCCTCATTATGTTTGAAGCACTTTTCACAGAAGTAGACAGGGTTACCACAAGTCTTGCTCTTCCATTCAATGTTATGGAAACCTAAGGGCCATGGCCTACACTTAAATTAGATTATACAACGTGCCTAGAGTCCGTCCTTTTTCTATCTTTTATGCTTAACTGGGAAGACACTGCCACGTATGGGTGTCCGCCTGAAATAGTTTCACTGAACACAGACCTTCATCTGGTCAAAATATGGATATCCGAGACTAGGGCCCTGTATGCGACTCTTCATGTTTTCAACACAGTCCGTTCCAACAGCTTCCATGTTCCGACCCTCTGAAAATTGTTGAGATCTGACCTAAAGCACATATCCCTTAACAGGTTTGAAGCCATCGCAACAGAGGCAGACAGTTTGAATGACCACAGGTCGTGATTTGCCATTCCATGTTTAGGACAGCTTATTGCCCTGACCTGCACTTAATAATGAGGATCCACCAGACCAGAACCCGTCCTTGTTCTATATTGTTCCCTCAACTGGAAAGACACTGCCAGGAATGGGTGTAAGCCTGAAGAAGTTTCACAGATCAAAGATTTTCCTAGGGTTACCGGTATGGACGTCTGAGACTAGGGACATATATGCTACTCTTCATGTTTTGAAAAGGCTTTAAAACTGGTAAGGCATGTGTGCTTTAGGATGGACTCATGATAGTTTTGAGAAGTTCGAAAAATGGAAGCTGTTTGAAATGACCATGTTGAAAATGTGAAGATTCGTATACAAGGCCTAGCCTCAGACGTCCATACCGGTGAGCGTAGGAAGGTCTGTGTTCAGTGAAAATTCTTCAGGCTTACACCCATTCGTGGCAGTGTCTACCCAGTTGAGGAAAGAAGATAGAACAAGGATGGACTCTAGCAGTTTGGATACCCAGATTGAAGTGTAGCCATGGCCCTTAGGCTGCCAAAGCATGTAATGGTAGACTCCACATCTGGTCATCCAAACTCTCTTCTTCTGTTGAAAAGGCTTCAAAACTGGTAAGTGTTGTGTGCTTTAGGACAGACTTGTGACGGTTTTGAGAAAGTGGAAACATGGAAGCAGTTGGAACTGATTGTGTTGAAAACATAAAGAGTCGCTTATACGGCCCTAGTCTCAGACTTCCATACCGGTGACCCTAGGAAGGTCTGTGTTCAGTGAAACTTCTTCAGGCTTACACCCACTCATGGCAGTGTCTTCCATTTGAGGGAAGAATATAGCACAAGGACGGGCTCTGGGCTGGTTGAAGCCTCAGTGTTAAGTGCAGGCCACGGCCGTTAGGCATTCAAAACACAGAATGGCTGATCACTAACTGTGTTCATCCACACTTTCTGCCTCTGTGGAGAAGCCTTCAAACCTGTTAAGGGATGTGTGCTTTAGGTGGGACACTCGACAGTTTTGATAGGGTCGAAACATGGAAGCTGTTGGAACGGACTGTGTTGAAAACATGAAGAGTCACATCTAGGGCCCTAGTCTCAGATGTCCATACCATTGACCATAGGAAGGTCTGTGTTCAGTGAAACTTTTTCAGACAGACACCCATTTGTGGCAGTGTCTTCCCAGTTGAGGTGAGAATAGAAAAAGGTCAGACTCTAGCAGGTTGTATAATCTCATTTAAGTGTAGGCCACGGCCCTTAGGTTTCCAAATCATGGAATGGCAGTGGAAGAATTGTGGTCATCCTGACTACCACTGTCAAAAACTCTTCAAACGTAATGAGGGTAGTCTGCTTTATGACGGACTCACAATGGTTTTTAGAGTGTTGGAAATGGAAGCCATTGTCCCTGATGGTGTTGGTAACATGAGGAGTCATAGAGTTCGTCCTAATCTCTGATGTCCATTTATTGAACATTCGAAGTTCTGCGTCCAATGAAACACCTGAAGGCGAACACCCATTCATGGCAGTGTCTTCCCAGTAGAGGAAAGAAGATAAAACATGGATGGACTCTGGGCAGGTTGGATAATCATGATTAAGTGCATCCACGGCCCTTACCCTTCCAAAACTTTGAAGGGTGGAACACAACATGTGGTCATCCAAACTGTCTACCTCTGTGGAAAACGCTTCAGAATTGGTAAGGCATGTGGTCTTTCGGACGGACTCGTGAGAGTTTTGAGAAGGTCAAAACATGGAAGCTGTTGGAAATGAAGGTGTTGAAAACATGATGATTCGTATAAAAGGCCTAGCCTCGGACGTCCATACCAGTGACCGTAGGAAGGTCTGTGTTCAGTGACACTTCTTCAAGGAAACACCGATTCCTGGCAGTAACTTTCCAGTTAAAGTAAGAAGATAGAAGGACGGACTCTGGGAAGGTTAGTTACCCAGATTGAAGTGCAGGTCACGGCCCATAGTCTTTCAAAACATGGAATGGCTGAGCTCGTTATCTGGTGATCCAACTGTCTACCGCTGTCAAAAAGTCTTCAAACATGGTAAGGGATGTGTGCTTAGGACGGACTCTCGACAGTTTTGAGAGGGTCTAAACATGGAAGTGTTGGAATGGACTGTGTTGAAAACATGAAGAGTCACGTACAGGGCCATAGTCTTGGATGTCCATACCTATGACCATAGGAAGGACTGTGTTCAGTGAAACTTCCTAAGGCAGACACCCATTCGTGGCAGTGTCTTCCCAGTTGAGGTAAGAAGATAGAACAAGGAGGGACTCTGGACAGGTTGGATACTCTGTTTTAAGTGCATGCCACAGCCCTTAGGTTTCCAAAACCTGGAATGGCAGAGCATATGAGGTCAACAAAACAGTCTACCTCTCATGAAAATCTTCAAACCTGGTAAGGGATATGTGCTTTAGGACTGACGTGCGACAGTTTTGAGAACGTCAAAAGTGGAATCAGTTCGAACTGACTGTGTTGAAAACATGAAGAGTCGTGTACAGGGCCCTAGTCTCCGAGGTCCATACCAGTGACCATACGAAAGTCTGTGTTCAGTGAAACTTCTTCAGGAGGATGCCCATTCTTGGCAGTGTCTTCCCTCTTGAGGAAAGAATATAGAACATGGCGGACCTCTGGAATGGTTGGATACTCTGAGTTAAGTTCAGGACACGGCCTTTAGGCTTCCAAGTCGTGGAATGGCAGAGCACGACATGTGGTCATTCAAACTTCCTACCTCTGTCTAAAAGGCTTCAATCCTGGTGAAGTGTGCTTTAGAATGGATTCATTACAGTTTTGAAAAGGTTGAAACATGGAAGCTGATGGAACTGACGGTGTTGAAAAGATGAAAATTTGTGTATAGTGCCCTTGTCTTGGACGTCCATACCGGTGACCATAGCAAGGTCTATGTCCAGTGAAACTTCTTCAGGACGACACCCATTCATGGCAGTTTCTTTCCAGTGGAGGAAAGAAGATAGAACACGGACGGTCTCTGGCAAGGTTGGATACACAGAATTAAGTTCAGGACACGGCCATTAGGCTTCCAAATCGTGGAATGGCAGAGCACGAACTGTGGTCATCCAAACTGTCCACCTATATCCAAAACCCTTCAAATGTGGTGAGGGAAGGGCGCTTTAGGATGGATTCACGACAGTTTTGAGAGGTTCAAAACATGGAGACTATTGGAACTGACAGTGTTGAAAACATTAAGACTCACGTACATGGCCCTTGTCTTAGACGACCATACCGGTGACCATAGGAAAGTCGGTGTTCAGTGAAACTTCTTCAGGCAGACGCCCATTCACGAGAGTGTCCTCGCAGTTGGGGAAAGAAGATTGAATAAGGACGGACTCTGGGCTGGTTGTATACTCTGAGTTAAGTGTAGGCCACAGCCCATTGGCTTCCAAAATGTGGAATGGCAGAGCACGCCCTGAGGTCCTCCAAACTGTGTATCTCTGTGGTAAAGGCTTCAAACCTGGTAAGAGATGTGTGATTTCAGAAGAACTCGTGACAGCTTTGAGAAGGTTGAAAAATGGAAGCTGTTGGAACTGACACTTTTGAAAATATGAAGAGTCGCGGATAGGGGTCTAGTCTCCGACGTCCATACGTATGACCCTAGGAATGTTTGTGTTCAGTGAAACATCCTAAGGCGGACACCCATTCTTGGCAGTGTTTTCCCAATTGAGGAATGAAGATATAACAAGGAGGGACTCTGGACAGGTTTGATACTTTGTGTTAAGTGCAGAACACGGCCCTTAGGCTTCCAAAACATGGAATGGCAGAGCATGACATCTAGTTATCTAAACTGTCTAACTCTGTCGAAAAGCTTCAAACCTGGTAAGGGTTGTGTGCTTTAGGGCAGACACGGAACAGTTTTGAGAAGGTCGAAATATGGAACCTGTTGGAACTGACTGTGTTGAAAACTTGATGAGTGACGTACAGGGCCCTAGTCGCAGACGTCCATACCAGTGACCATAGGAAGGTCTGTGTCCAGTGAATCTCTTCAAGCCAACACCCTTTCGTGGCAGTGTCATCCTAGTTGAGGAAAGAAGATAGAATAAGAACGGACTCTGTGCAGGTTGGATACACTGAATTAAGTGCAGGACACGGCCATTAGACTTCCAAATCTTGGAATGGCAGAGCACAAACTGTGGTCATCCAAATGGTCTACCTCTATCCAAAATCCATCAAATGTCGTGAGGGAAGTGTGCTTTAGGACGGACTTGGGACAGTTATGAAAGGGTCGAAACATGGAAGCTGTTGGAACTGACTGTGTTGAAAACATGAAGGGTCGCTTACAGGGCCCATTCCCCGACGTCCATACCTGTGACCATTAGAAGGTTTCTCTTCAGTGAATCGTCTTCAGGTGGACACCCACTCGTGGCAGTGTCTTCCCAGTTGAGGTAAGAAGATAGAACACGGAGGGACTCTGTACAGTTTGGATACTCTGTGTTAAGTGCATGCCACGGCCCTTAGGTTTCCAAAACATGGAATGGCAGAGCACGATATCTGGTCAACAAAACTGTCTATCTCTCATGAAAATCTTCAAACCTGGTAAGGGATGTGTACTTTAGTCCTGACGTGTGACAGTTTTGAGAATGTTGAAAGAAGGAATCAGTTGGAACTGACTGTGTTGAAAACATGAAGAGTCACGTACAGGGCCCTGGTCTCCGAGGTCCATACCGGTGACCGTACGAAGGTCTGTGTTCAGTGAAACTTCTTCAGGAGGACACCCATTCTTCACAGTGTCTTCCCAGTTGAGGGAAGAATATAGAACATGCGGGACCTCTGGAATGGTTGGATACTCTGAGTTAAGTGCATGACATAGCCATTAGGCTTCCAAAACATGGATTGGCAGAGCACGACATGTGGTCATCCAAAATGTCTAAGTGTGTCAAAAAAGGCGTCAAACCTGGTAAGGGATGTCGGCTTTAGGATGGACTCGTGACAGTTTTGAGAAAGTCGATAATGGAAGCTGTTGTAACTGACGTAGTTGAAAACATGAAGTGTCGCATACTTCGCCCTAGTCCCCAACGTCCATACCAGTGACAATACGAAGGTCTGTGTTCAGTGAAAATTCTTCACATGGACACCCATGTGTGGCAGTGTCTTCCCCGTTGAGAAAAGAAGAGAGAAAAAGGACGGACTCTGGGCAGGTTGGACACTCAAGTTTAAGTACAGGCCACGGCCCTTATGCTTCCAAAACACGGAATGGCAGAGCACGACTTGTGGTCATCCAAACTGTCTAGCTGTGTTGAAAAGGCTTCAAACCTGGTAAGGGATGTGTGCTTTAGGACGGATTCATGACAGTCTTGAGAGGGTCGAAACATGGAAGCTGTTGGAACTGACTGTGTGGAAAACATGAAGATTCGCATACAGGGCCCTAGTCTCAGACATCCATACCAGTGACCATATGAAGGTCTGTGTTCAGTGAAACTTCTGAAGGCAGACACCCATCCTTGGCAGTGTTTTCCCAGTTGAGAAAAGAAGATAGAACAAGGACGGACTCTGGGAAGGTTGTATACTCTGACTTAAGTGTAGGCCAGGGATCTTAGGCTTCCAAGACATGGAATGTCAGAGCAAGATCTGTGGTCATCCAGTCTAAGTCTGTCGAAACTTCAAACGTAGTGAGGGAAGTGTGCTTTAGGACAGACTCACGAAAGTTTTGAGAGGATTGAAAATGGAAACTGTTGTATCTGACAGTGTTGAAAACATGAAGAGTCGGATACTTCGCCCTATTCTCCAACGTCCATACTGGTGACCATAAGAAGGTCTGTGTTCCGTGAAACCTCTGAAGGCAGATACCCATTCTTGGCAGTGTCTTCCCAGTTGAGGAAAGAAGATAGATAGAACAAGGAGGGACTCCTGACAGGTTGGATACTCTGGGTAGAGTGCAGGCCACAGCCCTTAGGTTTCCAAAACATAGAATGGCAGATCACGACCTGTGGTCATCCAAACTGTCTACCTCTGTCGAAAAGGCTTCAAACCTGGTAAAGGAAGTATACTTTAGGACAGAATCTCAACAGTTTTGAGAATGTCGTAACATGGAAGCTGTTGGAATGGACTGTGTTGAAATCATGAAGAGTCGCGTACAGGGCCCTAACTTCTGACGTACATACCAGTGACCATGGGAAGGTCTGTGTTCAGGGAAACTTCTTCAGGCTGACCCCCATTCACGGCACTGTCTTCGCAGTTGAGGAAAGAGGATAGAATAAGGACGGTCTTTGGGCAGGTTGTACACTCTGAGTTAAGTGTAGACCACTGCCATTATGCTTCCAAAATGAGGAATGGCAGAGCACGACCTGTGGTCTTCCAAACTGTCTATCTCAGACGAAAGTCTTCAAATGTGGTGAGGGAAGTGTGCTTTAAGACGGAATCATGACAGTTTCAAGAGGGTTGAAATATGGAAGCTGTTGGAATAGACTGTGTTTGTTGTGCTCACTTCGGCAGTACATATACTAAAATTGGAATGATACAGAGTAGATTAGCATGGCCCCTGCGCAAGGATGACATGCAAATTCGTGAAGCGTTCCATATTTTTATTTTTTAACCTATTTACCATCACAGTAAGCTATCCAGTACATCAAATTCCATAATAACCTTCTAACCTGAACTTTTTGATACGTACACCTGTGTTTTTCTTTTGCATTTCTATTTTCTGAATTTTTTTTCAATTTTAGTTTAGTTTAGTCTAGTTTATTCCTTTTTTATGTTTATTTTCTAATATTCATATAGAGTTAAATTTCAAAGTAATCCCCTTTCCCCAATCAATACTACCCCTATAGGTAAACCAATTTTTAATCCCCCTTTAGCCTAGGGAAGTTGAGTCCTTTAACAAAGATATCAAGATACATCCAGGAAGAATCAAAACAAACTTCCTCACCCACACTGAGAATTTATAACCACTCTCCCATCTTTTCCTTCCACCAGTGTTTCTGTGTTTTTGTGTTTGTCCTGATAGGATATAAATCTTACACTTGGGGTTCTTTTCGACAAGGTTCTTCCTTTATTTGCATATATATATATATTTTTTTTCTCTTGTTATATACTTTTATCAGTCTTTTTGTCTGTTTTTGTTTGTATACCTCATAAATTTTACCTTGGAATGGACTGTGTTGAAAACATGAAGAGTTGAGTACAGGGCCCTTGTATTGGACGTCCATACATGTGAACATAGGAAAATCTGTGTTCAGTGAAACTTCAGGTGGAGACTCATTTGAGGCAGTATCTTCCTAGTTGAGGAAAGTAGATAGAACAACAAGAGCTCCTGGAAAGTTTGGATACTCTGGGTTAAGTGCAGGCCATGGCCTTAAGGATTCCAAAACTTGGAATGGCAGAGCAGGACATGTGGTCCTCCAAACTGTCTATTTTTGTCAAAAAGTCTTCAAACCTCATAAGGGATGTGTGCTTTAGGACGGACTCATGACAGTTTTGAGAAGGTCGAAACATGGAAGCTGTTGGAACTGACTGTGTTGAAAACATGACAAGTCGCGTACAGGGCCCTAGTATCGGACGTTCATACCAGTGACCATAGGAAGCTCTGTGTTCAGTGAAACTCTTTCCAGTGGACCCCCAACTGAGAGAGTGTCTTTGAATTTGTGGAAAGAAGATATAACAAGGACGGACTCTAGGCAGATTGTATACTCGGAGTTAAGTGTAGGCCACGGCACTTAGGCTTCCAAAACATGGAATGGCAGAGCAAGACCTGTGTTCATCCAGCCTACGTCAGTAGAAAACTCTTCAAATGTAGTGAGGGAAGTGTTCTGTATGATGGACTCGCGACAGTTTTGAGAGAGTTGATAATGGAAGCCATTGTAACTGACATAGTTGAAATCATGAAGAGTCGCATATGTCACCTTAGTCTCCAACGTCCATACCGTTTACCATACAAAGGTCTGTGTTCAATGAATCTTCTTCAGGTGGACACCCATTCGTGGCAGTGTCTTCTCAGTTGAGGAAAGAAGATAGAACAACGAGAGGTCTGGGAAAGGTTGGATACTCTGAGTTAAGTGTAGACCACGGCCCTTAGGCTTCCAAACATGGAATGGCAGAGCACGACCTGTGGTCATCCAAACTGTCTACCTCTTTCGAAACGCTTCAAATTTGGTGAGGGAAGTGTGCTTTAGGACACACTCGTGAGAGTTTTGAGAGGGTTGAAACTAGGAAGCTGTTGGAACTGACTGTGTTGAAAACATGAAGAGTCGTGTACGGTGCCCTAGTCACGGAGGTACATTCCGGTGACCATAGGAAGTTGTGTTCAGTGAAACTTCTTCAGGGGTACTCCATTCGATGCAGTGTCTTCGCAGTTGAGGAAAGAAGATAGAACAAGTACGGACTGTAGGCAGGTTGTATACCCTGAGTTAAGTGTAGATCACGTGAGTTAAGCTTCCAAAACCTGGACTATCTGAGCAACCTGTGGTCATCAGAACTGTCTACCTCGTCGAAAATGCTACAAATTTGGTGAGGGAAGTGTGCTTTCAGACGGACTTGTGACAGTTTTGAGTGGGCGAAACATGGAAGCTGTTGGAGTGGACTGTGTTGAAAACATGAAGAGTCACGTACAGGTCCCTAGTCCCAGACGTCCATAGCTGTGACCATCGGAAGTTATGTGTTCAGAGACAAATTATTCAGGTGGACACCCATTTGTTGCAATGTCTTCCCAGTTGAGGAAAGAAGATATAACCGGGACGGGCGCTGGGCAGGTTGGATACTCTGAAGTATAGGTCACGGCCCTTAGGCTTCCAAAACATGGGATGGCAGAGCACAACCTGTGGACATCCAGTCTACCTCTGTCCAAAACTCCTCAAACATAGTGAGGAAAGTGTGCTTTAGGACGGACTCATGACAGTTTGAGAGGTTTGAAAATGGAAGCTGGTGGAACTGATGGTGTTGAAAACATGAATAGTGACATACTTCGCCCTAGTCTCCGATGTCCATACTAGTGACCATACGAAGGTCTGTGTTCAGTGAAACTTCTGAAGGCGAACACCCACACCGGCAGTATCTTCCCAGTGGAGGACAGAGGATAGAACAAGGATGGCCTCTGGTCAGGTTGGATAGTCAGGGTTAAGTGCAGGCCACGACCCTTAGCCTTCCAAAATATGGATTGTCAGCGCACGGCATCTGGACATCCAAACTGTCTAACTCTGTTGAAAAGGCTTCAAACCTGGTAAGGGATGTGTGCTTAAGACAGACATGCAACCGTGTTGAGAAGATCAAATCATGGAAGCTGCTGGAACTGTCTTTGTTGAAAACATGGAGAGTCTGGTACAGGGCCTGAGAGTCGTACATCCATACCGGTGACCATAGGAAGGTCTGTGATCTGTGAAACTTCTTCTGGTGGACACCCATTCATGGCAGTGTCTTCACAGTTGAGGAAAGAAATATAACAAGGACAGACTCTAAGCAGGTTGTATACTCTGAGTTAAGTGTAGACAATGGTCCTTAGGCTTCCAAAACATGGCATGGGAGATCACGACCTGTGGTCATCCAAACTGTCTACCTCTGTTGAAAAGGCTTCAAACCTGGTAGGGGATGTGTGCTTTAGGACAGAATCGTGACATTTTTGAGACTGTGGAAACATGGATGCTGTTGGAACTGACTGCTGAAAACATGAAGAGTTGCGTAAAGGGCCCTTGTCTTGGGCATCCATCCTGGTGACCATAGGAAGGTCTGTGTTTAGGCAAACTTCTTCAGGCAGACCCCCATTCAGTGGATGTGTATTGCAGTTGAGGAAAGAAGATAGAACAAGGACGGACTGTAGGCTTGTTGTATACTTTGGGCTAAGTGGTGACCACAGCCCTTAGGCTTCCAAAACATGGAATGGCACAGCACGAACTGTAGTCATCCAAACTGTCTACCTCTTTCAAAATGCTTCAAATTTGGTGAGGGAAGTGTGGTTTAGGATGGACTCGCAACAGTTTTGAGAGGGCGAAACATGGAATCTGTTGGAACGGACTATGATGGATACATGAAGAGTCACGTACATGGGCCTAGTCATGGATGTCCATACCGGTGACCATAGGAAAGTCTGTGTTCAGTGAAACTTGTTCAGGCAGACCACCATTCAGGGCAGTTTCTTTGCAGTTTAGGAAAGAAGATAGAAGAAGTACTGTGTCTAGCCAGGTTTTATACTCAGAGTCAAGTGTAGACCATGGCCCTTAGGCTTCCAAAACGTGGAATATCAGAGCACGACCTGTGGTCTTCCAAACTGTCTACCTCTGTCAAAAACGCTTCATATTTGGTGAAGGAAGTGTGCTTTAGGATGGACTCGTGAATGTTTTGAGAGGGCGAAACATGGACGCTGTTGGAACGGACCGTGTCGAAAACATGAAGAGTCGCATACAGTGCCCTAGTCTCGGACGTCCATACCTGTGATCATAAGATGGTTGGTGCTTCGTGAAAATTCTTTAGGCAGACATCCATTCATGACAGCGTCTTCCCAGCTGAGGAAAGAGGATAGAACAGGGATGGACACTGGGCAGGTTGGATACTCAGGGTTAAGTGGGGACCACGGCCCTTAGCCCTCCAAAACATGGAATGGCAGAGCCCGAACTGTGGTCATCCAATCTGTCTATCTCTGTTGAAAAGGCTTCAATCATGGTAAGGGATGTTTGCTTTAGGACGGAATCACGACAGTATTGAGAGGGTCGAAACGTGGAAGTTGTTGGAACTGACTGTGTTGAAAATATTAAGAGTCACGTACAGTGCTCTAGTCTCGGATGTCCATACCAGTGACCGTAGGAAGGTGTTTGTTCAGTAAAACTTCTTTAGGCTGACCCCCTTTTGGGGCATTGTATCGCAGTACAGAAAGAAATAGAAAAAGAATGGACTCTAGGCAGGTTGTACACTCTGGATTAAGTGCAGGCCACGGCCCTTAGGCTTCCAAATCGTGGAATGGCAGAGCACGAACTGTGGTCATCCAAACTGTCTAGCTGTGTTGAAAAGGCTTCAAACCTGGTAAGGGATGTGTGCTTTAGGACAGACTCACGACAGTTTTGAGAGGGTTGAAACATGGAAGTTGTTGGAACTGACTGTGTTGAAAACATTAAGAGTCCCATACAGGGCCCTAGTCTACAACATCCATACTGGTGACCATAGGAAGGTCTGTGTTCAGTGAAACTTCTTTTGGCTGACCTACATTCACAACAGTGTTTTGCAGTTGAGGAAAGAAGATAGAACAAGAACGGTCTCTGTACATGTTGGTTACTCTGGGTTATGTGTAGGCCACGACCCTTAGGCTCCCAAAATATGGAATGGCCCAACACGACCTGTGGTCATCCAGTATACCTCTGTCAAAAACTCTTCAAACATAGTGATGAAAGTGTGCATTAAACAGACTCGTGACAGTTTTTAGAGGGTCAAAAGTGGAAGTTGTTGGAACGGACGGTGTTGAAAACATGAAGATTGGCATAGCTCGCCCTAGTCTCCAACATCCATACCGGTGACAATAGGAAGGTCTGTGTTCATTGAATCTTCTTCAGGCAGACACCCATTCGTGGAAGTATCTTCCCAGTTGAAGAAAGAAGATACAGCAAGGACGGACTCTGGACAGGTTGGATAATCTGGGTTAAGTGCATGACGAATGGCAGAGTATGGACTGTGGTCATCCAAGTTGTCTACCTTGTTGGAAAGACTTCAAACCTGGAAGGGGAAGGATGCTTTAGGACGGAATCGTGACAGTGTCGAGAGGGTCAAATCATAGAAGCTTTTGGAACTGAGTGTGTTGAAAACATGAATATTCTCGAACAGGGCCCTACTCTCGGACGTCCATACAGGTGACCATAGGAAGGTCTGTGTCCCGTGAAACTTCTTCAGACGGACACCAATTCATGGCAGTATCTTCCAAATTGAGTAAAGAAGATAGAACAAGGACGGACTTGGGCAGGTTGGATACTGTGCGTGAAGTGCAGGCTATGGCTTTTTGTGGTTCCAAACTTATATTGGCAGAGAACGACCAGTGGTCATTCACACTGTCAAACTCTGTTGAAAACAATTGAAACATCGTGAGGGAAGTGTGCTCAAGGAAGTACTCGTGAGAGGGTTGAGGCTTTCTACAGTTGGAAGCTGTTGGAACTGAGTGTGTGGAAAACATGAATAGGCGCATACAGGTCCTAGTCTCAGACGTCCATACTGGTGAATGTAGGAAGGTCTGGGTTCAGGGAAACTCCTTCATTCGGACACCAATTTGTGGCAGTGTCTTCCCAGTTGCAGAAAGTAGATAGAACAACAATGGACTCTTTGCACGTTGGATACTGTGAGTTAAGTGCAGGCTATGGCGCTTTGGGGTCCAAAACATATCGTGGCAGAGCAGACCTGTGCTCATCCACACTGTCTAACTCAGATGAAAACACTTCAACTGTCGTTAGGGAAGTGTGCCTTAGGATGGACTCGCGACTGGGTTGAGGCTTTGGAAAGTTGGAAACTGTTGGACCTCTCTGTGTTGAAAAAATGAAGAGTCACGTACAAGGCCCTTACCGGTGACCATAGGAAGGTCTCAGTTCAGGGAAACTCCTTCAGGCAGACACCCATCAATGGCAGTGTCTTTTCAGATGAGGAAAGGAGATAGAACAAGGATGGACTTTGGGCATGTTGTATACTGTGAGTGAAGAGCCGTCTATGGCACGTAGGAGTCTAAATCGTATATTGGCAGAGCAAGACCAGTGGTCATCCAAACTGTCTTCCTCTGTCAAAAATGCTTCAAACGTCGTGAGGGAAATGTGTTTAGGATGCACTAGTGACAGGGTGGTAAATGTGGATAGTTGGAAGCTGTTGGAACAGACTGAGTGGAAATCTTGAAGAGTCACGTACAGACCCCAAGCCTGGGACATCAAAATGGTGACAATAGGAATGTCTGTGTTCAGGAAATCTTCTTCAGTAAGACACCCATTCGTGGCAGTGTCTTGCCAGTTGAGGAAAGAAGATAGAACAAGGACAAACTCTGGGCAGGTTGGATACTGAGAGTGAAGTGCAGGCTATGGCTCCTTGGGGCCCAAAACGTGTATTGGAAGGGCATGACTTGTAGTTATCCACAGTATCTTCCTGTGTCGAAAGCGATTCAAACATCGTGGGGGAAGTGTGCTTAAGGAGGGACTCGCAACAGGGTTGAGGCTTTCAAAAGTTGGAAGCTGTTGTAACTGACTGTGTGGAAAACATGAATAGACATGTACAGGGCCCTAGTCTCAGATGCCCATACCAGTGACCATAGGAAGGCCTGGGTTCAGGGAAACTCCTTCATTCAGACACCAATTTGGGGCAGTGTCTTCTCAGTTGCAGAAAGAAGATAGAACAATAACGGATTCTTTGCAGGTTGGATACTGTGAGTGAAGTGCAGGCTATGGCTCCTAAGGGTCCAAAACCTATAGTGGCAGAGCACAACCTGTGCTCATGCACACTGTCTACCTCAGATGAAAACACTTCAAACGTCGTGAGGGATGTGTGCTTTAGACTGGACTCGCAACTGGGTTGAGGCTGTGGAAAGTTGGAAACTGTTGGACCGCTCTGTGTTGAGAAAATGAAGACTCACGTATAAGGCCCTTGCCAGTGACCATAGGAAGGTCTCTGGTCAGGGAAACTCCTTCAGGCGGACACCCATCCATGGCAGTGTCTTCTCAGTTGACAAAAGAAGATAGAACAATCACGGACACTGTGCAGGTTGGATACTGTGAGTGAAGTGCCGTCTACGGCTCTTAGGCATCTAAATCGTATATTGGCAGAGCAAGACCAGTGGTCATCTACACTGTCTAATTCTGTCGAAAGCACTTCAAACGTCATGAGGAAAGTGTGCTCTTGGACGGACTAGTGACAGGGTTTCGGCTGTTGGAAGGTGGAAGCTGTTGGAACTGACTGTTGAAAATATGAGTCCCATACTGGGCCCTTACTGGTGACCATAGGAAGGTATCGGTTCAGGGAAACTCCTTCAGGAGTACACCCATCCATGGCATGGTCTTCTAAGATGAGGAAAGAAGATAGAACAATGATGGACTCTGGGCTGATTGGCTACTGTGAGTGACGTGCAGGCTACAGCTCTTAGGCCTCCAAAACGTATATTGCCAGAGCACGACCTGTGGTCATCCACACTATCTACCTCTATCAAAAGCGCTTCAGATGTCGTGGGGGAAGTGTGCTTTAGGACGGACTCACCATTGGCTTGAGGCTGTGCAAAGGTGGAAGCTGCTGGAAATGAGTGTGTTGAAAACATGAAGAGTCACGTACAGGGCCCTAACTGGTGACCATAGGAAGGTCGCTGTTCAGGGAGACTCCTTTAGACGGACACCCATCCATGGCAGTGTCTTCGCAGTCGAGGAAAGAATATAGAACAAGGACGGACACTGGGCAGATTCGGTACTGTGAGTGAAGTGCAGGCTAAGGCTCTTAGGGGTCCAAAACGTATATTGGCAGAACACGACCTTTGGTCATCCACACTATCTACCTCTGTCGAAAGCGCTTCAAATGATGTGAGGGAAATATGGTTTAGGACGGATTCGCTACTGGGTTGAGGCTGTGCAAAGTTGGAAGCTGTTGGAAATGACTGTGTTGAAAACATGAAGCGTCGCATACACAGCCCTAGCCTGGGACTTCCATAACGGTGACCATAGGTAGGTCTGTGTTCCTGGAAGCTCCTTCATGTAAGGAAAGGAGATAGAACAACACCCATTCGTGGCAGTGTCTTCCCAGTTGAGGAAAGAAGATAGGACAAGGACGGACACTAGGCAGGTTGTTACTGTGAGTGAAGCGCCATCTACAGCTCTTAGGTGACTAAATCGTATATTGGCAGAGCACCACCTGTGGTCATCCACACTCTCTACCTCTGTCGAAAACACTTCAAACATCGTGAGGGAAGTGGGCTCTTGGATGGACTAGCGACATGGTTGAGGCTGTTGGAAGGTGGAAGCTGTTGGAATTGACTGTGTGGAAAACATGAAGAGTGGCATACAGGGCCCCAGTCTCAGAGGTACATACTGAATGCCATAGGAATTTCTGTGTTCAGGGAAACTCCTTCATGTGGACACCAATACATGGCAGTGTCTTCCCAGTTGAGAAGATACAACAAGAGTGGACTCTGGGCCGGTTGGATACTGTGAGTGAAGTGCAGGCTAAGGTTCTTAGGGGTCCAAAAAGTATAGTGGCAGAGCAAGACCTTTGCTCATCCACACGGTCTACTTCAGTTGAAAACACTTCAAACGTCTTCAGGAAATTTGCATTAGGACGGACTTGTGACAGGCTTGAGGCTGTGAATAGTTGGAAGCTGTTGGACCTGTCTGTGTTGAAAACATGAAAAGTCATGTACAGGGCCCTTACCGGTGACCATAGGAAGGTCTCTGTTAACGGAAGCTCCATCAGGCGCAAACACATTCGTGACAGTGTCTTTCCAGTTGAGGAATGAAGATAGAACAAGCACGGACACTCGGCAGGTTGGTACTGTGAGTGAAGTGCAGTCTACGGCTCTTAGGTGTCTAAATCGTATATTGGCAGAGCAACACCTGTGGTCATTCACACTATCTACCTCAGTCGAAAATGCTTCCAACGTCATGAGGGAACTGTGATCTTGGATGGACTAGGCACAGGGTGAGGCTTTCGGAAGGTGGAAGATGTTGGAACTGACTTGTTGATAACATGAAGATTCGTGTATACCACCCCAGGCTTGGAAGTCCATACCTGTGACCATAGAATGCCTCTGATCATGCAAAGTCCTTCAGGCCTACACCCATTCATGGCAGTGTCCTCTCAGTTGAGAAAAGAGGATAGAACAAGGACGGACTCTGGGCAGTTTGGATAATGTTTGAGAAGTGCAGGCTATGGATCATAGGCGTCCAAAACGTATATTGCCAGAGCACGACCTGTGGCCATCCACAATGTCTACCTCAGTCTAAAGCGCTTCAAATATCGTGAGGAAAGTGTGCTTTAGGACGAATCGTGAGAGGGGTGAGGCTATGCCAAGTTGGAAACTAATGGAAATGACTGTGTTGAAAACATGAAGAGTTGCATACAGAGCCCTATCCTGGGACTTCCATAACGGAGACCATAGGAAGGTCTGTGTTCAGGAAAACATGAGTAGGCGCGTACAGGGCCCTAGTCTCGGATGTCCATACCAGTGACCATAGGAATGTCTCTGTTCATGGAAACGCCTTCATGCGGACACCAATTTGTGGCAGTGGCAGCACCACCTGTAGCCATCCACCTCTGTCGAAAACGCTTCAAACATTGTGAGGGAAGTGTGCTTCAGGAGGGACTCACAACAGGGTTGAGGCTGTTGGGATGTGGAAGCTGTTGGAAATGACTGCATGGAAAACATGAAGAATCGCATACAGGGCCCCAGTCTCTGACGTCCATACCAGTCATCATAGGAAGGCCTGTGTTTAGGGAAACTCCTTCATGCAAACACCAATTTGTGGCAGTGTCTTCCTGGTTGAGGAAAGGAGATAGAACAAGAACGGACTCTAGGCAGGTTGGATACTGTGAGTGAAGTGCAGGCTATGGCACTTAGGGGTCCAAAACATATGTTGGAAGGGCATGAACTGTGGTCATCCATACTGTCTTCCTGTGTCGAAAATGCTTGAAACATCGTGGGAAGTGTGCTTTAGGAGGGACTCACGACAGGGTTGAAGTTGTTGAATGGTGGAAGCTATTGGAAGTGACTGTGTGGAAAACAGGAATAGGCGCGTACAGGGCCCTAGTCTCAGACGTCCATATGGGGAACATAGGGAGGTCTGTGTTCATGGAAACTCCTTCAGGTGGACACATAATCGTGGCAGTTTCTTCTCAGTTGAGGAAAGAAGATAGAACAAGAACGGACATTGGGCAGGTTGGATACTGTGAGTGAAGTGCAGTCTACGGCTCTTAGCCATCTAAATCATATATTGGCAGATCACCACCTGTGTTCATCCACACTCTATACCTCTGTAGAAAACGCTTCAGACGTCATGAGGGAAGTGTGTTCTTGGACGGATTAGCAACAGGGTTGAGTTTTTTGGAAGGTGGAAGGTGTTGGAAAGGACTTGTTGAAAACATGAAGTATAGCGTACAGTGTGCCAGTCTCGGACGTCAATACCGGTGATCATAGGAATGTCTCTGATCAGGCAAACTCCTTCAGGTGTACACCCATTCATGACAGTGTCCTCTCAGTTGAGGACTAAAGATAGAACAAGGACGGACTCTGGGCAGGTTGGATAATGTCTGTGTAGTACAGCCTATGGCTCTTAGGCCTCCAAAACGTATATGGCCAGAGCACATCCTGTGGTCATCCACATTGTGTACCTCATTAGAAAGTGCTTCAAACATCATGAGGGAAGTGTTGTTTAGGACGGTCTCACAACAGGGTTGAGGATGTGTAAAGTGGGAAGCTGTTGGAAATGAATGTGTTAAAAACATGAAGAGACGCGTACAGTCCCCTATCCTGGTACTTCCATTATGGTGACCATAGGAAGGTCTGTGTTCATGGAAACTTCTTCAGGTAGGCACCCATTCGTGGCAGTGCCTTCCCATTTGCGGAAACAAGATAGGACAAGGACAGACACTGGGATGTTTAGGTACTGGGAATGAAGTGCCGTTTATGGCTCTTAGGCATCTAAATCGATTTTGGCAGAGTACCACCTGTGGTCATCCACACTGTCTACCTCTGCCAAAAACGCTTCAAACGTAGTGAGGGAAGTGTGCTTTAGGATGGACTCACGACAGGATTGAGGCTATGGAAAGTTGGAAGTTGTTGGAAGTGACTGTGTTGAAAACATGAAGAGTCACATACAGGGCCCTTACCAGTGACCATCATATGGTCTTTGTTCAGAAAAATTCCTTCAGGTGGATACCCATTCATGACAGTGTCTTCTCAGTTCAGGAAAGAAGACAGAACAAGGTCGGACACTGGACAGGTTGGATACTGTGAGTGAAGTGCAGGCTATGGCTCTTAGGGGTCCAAAACATATATTGGCAGAGCACGACCTGTTGTCATACACACTGTCTTCCTGTGTTGAAAATGCTTCAAATATTCGAGGGAAGTGTCCTTTATGAGGGACTCATGACAGGGTTGAGTCTGTCGAAAGGTGGAAGCTGTTGAAAGTGACTGTGTGGAAAACATGAATAGTGGGCACAGGGCCCTAGTCTCAGACGTCCATATCGGTGTCCATAGGAAGGTCTGTGTTCAGGGAAACCCCATCAGGCAGTCACACATTCCTGGCAGTTTCTTCCCAGTAGAGGAAAGAAGAAAGAACAAGGACTGACACTGGGCAGGTTGGGTACTGTGAGTGAAGTGCAGTCTACGGCTATTAGGCATCTAAATCGTATATTGGCAGAGCACGACCTGTGGTCATCCACACTGATGAGTGTAGGCCTGACAGGCCTACCTCAGTCAAAAGCGCTTCAAATGTCATGGGGGAAGTGTGCATTAGGACAGATTTGTGACAGGGTTAACCTGTGCAATGTACGAAGATGTTGCAACGACTGTGTTGAAAACATGAAGAGTCTCGTACAGAGCCCTATCCTGGGACTTCCACTACATGACCATAGGAAAGTCTGTGTTCACGGAAACTTCTTCAGGCAGACACCCATTCATGGCAGTGTATTCCCAGTTGTGGAGAGAAGATAGGACAAGGATGGACACTGGGCAGGTTGGGTACTGGGAGTGAAGTGCCATCTAAGGCTCTTAGGTGTCTAAATCGTATATTGGAGGAGCATCACCTGTGGTCACCCACACTGTCTTCCTGTGTCGAAAACGCTTCAAACATCGTGACGGAAGTGTGCTTTAGAAGGGACTCATGACAGGGTTGAGGCTGTCGAAAGGTGGAAGCTTTTGGAACTGACAGTGTGGAAAACATGAATAGGCTAGAACAGGGCCCTCGTCTCAGACGTCCATACCAGTGACCATAGGAAGATCTGTGTTCAGGGAAACTCATTCAGGACACTCACATTCGTGGCAGTGTCTTCCCAGTTGAGGAAAGAAGATAGAACAAGAGCGGACGCTGGGCAGGTTGGATACTGTGAGTGAAGTGTAGGTTATGGCTCTTAGGGGTCCAAATGTATAGTGGCAGAGCACCACCTGTGGTCATCCACACTGTCTACCTCAGTTGAAAACATTTCAAACGTTGTGAGGGAAGTGTGCTTTGGACAGACTCGAGACAGGTTTGAGGCTGTGGAAAGTTGGAAGCTGTTGGTCCTGTCTGTGTTGAAAACATGAAGAGTCATGTAAAGGGCCCTTACCGGTGACCATAGGATGGTCTCTGTTCAGGGAAATTCCTTCAGGCGGACACCCATCCTTGGCAGTGTCTTCTCAGTGAGGCGGGAGAAGACAGAACAAGGAAGGACACTGTGCAGGTTGGATACTGTGAGTGAAGTGCAGGCTATGGTTCTTAGGGGCCCAAAATGTACAGTGGCAGAGCATGACCTGTGGTCATCCACACTCTCTACTTATGTCAAAAACGCCTCAAACGTCGTGAGGGAAGTGTGCTTTAGTATAGCATCATGACAGGGTTGAGGCTTGGAAAGTTGGAAGCTCTTGGAAATGACTGAGTGGAAAACATGAAGAGTCATGTACAGAGCCCTAGTCTGGGACTTCCATAACGATGACCATAGGAAGGTCTGTGTTCAGGAAAACTCCTTTAATCAGAAACCCATTCGTGGCAGTGTCTTTTCAGTGGAGGAAAGAAGAAAGAACCAGGCCAGACTCAGGTTGGATAAACTGAATTAAGTGCAGGATACAGCCATTAGGCTTCCAAATCGTGGAATGGCAGAGCACGAACTTTGGTCATCCAAACTATCTATGTCCAATACCCTTCAAATGTGGTGAGGGAAGTGTGCCTTAGGGAGGACATGGGACAGTTTTGAGAGGTTTGAAACATGGAAGATATTGGAACTGTGTTGAAAACATGAAGGTTCACGTAGAGGGCCCTTGTCTCCGACGTCCATACCGGTGAACATACGAAGGTCTGTGTTCAGAGAAACTTCTTCAGGCTGACACCCATTGGTGGCAGTTTCCTCCCTCTTGAGGAAACAAGATAGAACAAGGACGGACTCTGGGCAGGTTGGATATTCTGAGTTAAGTGCAGGACACGGCCCTTAGGCTTCTAAAATGTAGAATGGCTGAGCACGATCTGTGGTCATCCAAACTGTCTCCCTCTGTCAAAAAGGCTTCAAACCTGGTAAGGGTTGTGTGCTTTTGGTCGGACTCTCGACAGTTTTGAGAGCGTCGAAACATGGAAGCTGTTCGAACTGACTGTGTTGAAAACATGAAGAGTTGCGTACAGGGTCCTAGTCTCCGACGTCCATACCTTGGACCATAGGAAGTTTTGTGTTCAGTGAAACTTCTTCAGGCGGACACCCATTCTTGGCAGTGTCTTCCAAGTTGAGGAATGAAGATATAACAAGAAGGGACTCTGGACAGGTTGCATAATTTGTGTTAAGTGCAGACAAAAGCCCTTAGGCTTCCAAAATGTGGAATGGCAGAGCACGACATCTGGTCATCCAAACTGTCTAACTCTGTTGAAAAGCTTCAAACTGGGTAAGCAATGTTTGCTTTAGGCAGACACGCAACAGTTTTGAGATGTTATAAACATGGAAGCTGTTGGAACTGATTGGGTTGAAAATGTGAAGAGTTGTGTACATGGCCTTGGTTTGGACGTTCATACTGGTGATCATAGGAAGGTTTGTGTTCAGCGAAACTTCTTCAGTTGGGTACGCATTAGTGGCAGAGTCTTCCCAGCTGAGGAAAGAAGATAGAACATGGACGGACTCTGGGCAGGTTGTATACTCTGAGGTAAGTATAGACCACGGCCCTTAGGCTTACAAAAATTGGTATGGCAGAGCACGACCTGTGGTAATCCAAACTGTCTACCTCGGTCAAAAAGACTTCAACCCTGGCATGTGATGTGTGCTTTAGGACCGACTCGCAGCAGTTTTGAGAGGGTTGAAACATGGAAGTTTTTGGAACTGTGTTGAAAACATGTTTTGTCGCATACAGGGCCCTAGTCTTGGACGTCCATAGCTGTGACCCTAGAAAGGTCTTTGTTCGGTGAAACTTTTTCAGGAGAACACCCATTTGTGACAGTGTCTTCCCAGTTGAGGAAAGAAGAGAGAACAAGGACAGACTCTGTACAGGTTGGATAATCTGGGTTAAGTGCAGGCCACTGCCCTTAGACTTCCAAAACATGGAATGGGAGATCACGACATTTGGTCATCCAAAGTGTCTAACTCTGTCAAAAATGCTTCAAATGTGGTGAGGGATGTGTGACTTAGGTTGACTCATAACAATTTTTAAAGGGTCAAAAGTAGGAAGCTGTTGGAACAGACTGTGTTGAAAACATGAAGAGTGGTGTACAATGCCCTAGTCTCAGATGTCCATACCAGTGACTATAGGAAGGTCTATGTTCAGTGAACCTTCCTCAGGTGGACCCCCATTCACGGCAGTGTATTCACAGGTGAGGCAAGAGATAGAAGAAGGATAGACTCTAGGCAGTCTGTACACTCTGAGTTAAGTGTAGGCAACAGCCCTTAGGCTTCCAAAACATGGAATGGCAGAGCTCGACCTCTGGTCATTGAAACTGTCTACCTCTGTTGAAAAGGCTTCATACCTGGTAAGGGATGTGTTCCTTATGACGGACTTGTGATATTTTTGAGAAGGTGGAAACATGGAAGCAGTTGGAACTGATAGTGTTGAAAACATGAAGAGTCACATATAGGGTCCTAGTCACAGACGTCCATACTGGTGACCCTAAGAAGGTCTTTGTTCAGTGACTTCTTCAGGCTTACACCCACTGTGGCAGTATCTTCCCAGTTGAGGGAAGAATATAGAACAAGGTCGGGCTCTGGGCTCGTTGGATACTCAGGGTTAAGTGCAGGCCACGGCCCCTAGGCATCCAAAAAATGGAATGGCAGATCACTACCTGTGGTCATCCAAACTGTCTGCCTCTGTCGAGAAGCATTCAAACCTGTAAAGGGATGTGTGCTTTAGGTCGGATTCTCGAGAGTTTTGAGAAGGTCGAAACATGGAAGCTGCTGGAAAGGAGTGTTTTGAAAACATGAAGAGTCACACAGGGCCCCAGGTTCGTATGTCCATACCTTTGACCATGGGAAGGTCTGTGTTCAGTGAAACTTCTTCAGGCAGACACCCATTCGTGGCAGTGTCTTCTCAGTTGAGGATAGAAGATAGAAAAAGGACGTACTCTAGGCAGGTTGTATAAAATAACTTAAGTGTAGGCCATGGCCCTTAGGTTTCAAATTATGGAAATGCAGACAAAGACTTGTGGTCATCCAGTCTACCTCTGTCAAAAACTCTTCAAATATAATGAGGGAAGTGTGCTTCAAGATGGACTCGCAACACTTTTGAGAGTGTCGGACATGGAAGCTGTTGTTCCTGATGGTGTTGATAACATAATGAGTCATATAGTTCGCCCTAGTCTCCAACGTCCAATCAGTGACCATCCCAAGGTCTGCGTCCAGTGAAACTTCTGAAGGTGAACACCTATTCATGGCAGTGTCTTCCCAGTAGAGGAAAGAAGGAAGAAAAGGCAGAATCTGGGCTGGTTGGATAATCATGGTTAAGTGCAGGCCATGGCCCTTACACTACCAAAACTTTGAATGGTGGAGCATGACATGTGGTCATCCCAACTGTCTACCTCTGTCGAAAAGGCTTCAAAACTGCTAAGGCATGTGTGCTTTAGGACAGACTCACGAGAGTTTTGAGAGGGTCGAAACATGGAAGCTGTTGGAAATGACGGTGTTGAAAACATGAAGATTCGTATACAAGGCCTAGCCTTGGAAGACCATACCGGTGACCGTAGGAAAGTCTGTGTTCAGTGACACTTCTTCCGGGAAACACCCATTCCTGGCAGTGTCTTTTCAGTTGAGTAAAAAGTTTAACACAGACGGACTCTGCGCAGGTTGGATAACCAGATTGAAGTGCAGGCCACGGCTCCTAGGCTTCCAAAATATGGAATGGCAGAGCTCGACATCTTTTCATCCAAACTGTCTACCTCTGTCGAAAAGGCTTCAAACCTGGTAAGGGATATGTGCTTTAGGACGGACTTCTGACAGTATTGACAATGTGGAAACATGGAAGGAGTTGGTACTGATTGTGTTGAAAACATGAGCAGTCGCATATAGGGCCCTAGTCTCAGACGTTCAAACCGGTGACCTAGGAAGGTCGTTGTTCAGTGAAACTTCTTCAACCTACACACACTCGTGGCAGTGTCTTCCCATTTGTGGGAAGAATATAAAACAAGAACAGGCTCCAGCCTGGTTGGATCCACAGGGTTAAGTGCAGTTCACGTCCCCTAGGCGTCCAAATCATGGAATGGCCAATCACGACCTGTGGTCATCCAAACTTTCTACCACTGTCGAGAAATCTTTAAACCTCTTAAGGGATATGTGCTTTAGGTCGGACTCTCGGTAGTTTTGAGAGGGTCGAAACATGGAAGCTGTGGAAAGGACTGTGTTGAAAACATGGAGAGTCTCAGATGTCCATACCTTTGACCATAGGAAGGTCTGTGTTCAGTGAAACTTCTTTAGGCAGACACCCATTCGTGGCAGTGTCTTCCTAGTTGAGGATAGAAGATAGAAAAAGGACAGACTCTAGGCAGGTTGTATAATCTAAATTAAGTGTAGACCATGGCCCTTAGGTTAAAAAAACATGGAATGGCAGAGCAACACTTGAGGTCACCCAGTCTACCTCTGTCAAAAACCCTTCAAACATAATGAGGGAAGTGTGCTTTAGGATGGACTCGCAACTGTTTTGATAGTGTCGAAAATTGGAGCTGATGTCCCTGATGGTGTAGGTAACGTGATGAGTCATATACTTCGCCTTAGTATCCGATGACCATTCAGGGATCATTCGAAGGTCTGTGTCCTGTGAAACTTCTGAAGGCAAACACCCATTCGTGGCAGTGTCTTCCCAGTAGAGGAAAGAAAATAGAATAAGGACAGACTATCGGCAGGTTGGATAATCATGGTTAAGTGCAGGCCATGGCCCTTAACCTTCCAAAACTTTGAAATGCGTAGCACGACATGTGTTCATACAAACTGTCTACCTCTGTTGAAAAGGCTTCAAAACTAGTAAGGCCAGGAGACAAGATGGCGGGGATGTAGGAGGAGGTGCCTTTTCAACCTGTACCCTAAAGTGATCTGATTACCTACCAAAGAACTCCGATCACCCATGAAATCAGCCTGAGATCAGAATTATACATGCCTGGATCTCTCAGCGGCAAAAGACGCCAGTGGGCAGGTAAAGTGGAGTGGGAACGTCGGACTGATATCAGAAGATAAACAAAAGGGGGAGGGAGCCACCAGAGGCTACCGATTGGAAAGTAATACACCAATCCGAGTGTGCCCTGTATCTGGGGACCAGCATTAACTTGGGGACTGGTTGAAAGCACTCCAAAAGAGCAAAGGATTGCAGGGGGGAAATTGTGGAAATTGGCGCGGCTAGGGACAGGGGCTTAAGTCTCGGGAGCCAGGACAACCTCCCCTGGTGCTGAGCCAGAGAGAGTGCTGCGGAGAAACCAGGTCTTGGTCCCTGAGCCACCAGCGCGCCCAAGATTGCATGGGGTCTGGCTCCTGTGAGGGGCTTGGAGCCACGCCAGACGGCAGAACGCCAAGCCCTGCTACAGAGCCTGAGACACACGCTCCCCTCACCCTCCCCTGAAAAAGGTGCACAAAGGCCCACCCGGCGCTCTTAGACTCGCGCCATTGTTTCAGAACCTGAGACGTGTTCCCCAAACTCTCCCCTGAGAGAGGTGCACGAAGGCCCAGCCTGGTGCTTTTGGACCTGCGCCCCGCTCTCAGAGCCTGAGACGGGCGTGCGCGACCCACAGCATCCCTTGAGAGAGTTGTGCACAAGTTGGGCGCTCTTAGACCCAGAAAGACCAGGCACTCCCAGCCCGGGCCAGTGGGAAAATCTCAGTGTGTGATCGCTCCTTGGAACTTCTCTGGCAGTCTGGAGCTGCCCAGACAGCCGCCGCTGCCGTGGTTTTGGGTACAAGCAGATGATCCTGCATCCCCAGGTACAGTGACTTGGAACCTGCTCTGTCAACAACCAAGGGGGAATTTTTATGGGCTCTGAAACACCCACAGAAGAACAGACTGAGGCTTCTCTTTAAGTGGGATGTCAGGGTGCAGTTTGCTTTCCTCTGAACATACAAAAACCATCAAAAGTGGTAAAGACGAGGGAAGAAGAAGAAAAAAAAGTGAAAAAACATAAGAACTCCAGAGAACTAAAGCCTGAAAAAACCGGTTTCCTCAGAGCACACCCCCTTGAGGGGGGCGGGAGGACTTAACTCAGGGAACATCATTGACTGAAAACCCACGTGGCAGACCACTCCCCAAGAAAACCAACCAGGAAAGAAAAAAAAAAAAGACTACAAGAGAACAACCACCACTACTTCATAGGACAACTTTTATTTTTAATTTGTTCACACTATTCTGGCTCATTTTTTTTTAATTTTTTAATTTTTTCAGCGTAATAGTCTTCATTATTTTTGCACCACACCCAGTGCTCCATGCAATCCGTGCCTTCTCCAATACCCACCACATGGATCCCCCAACCTCCCAATCCCCGTCCCTTCAAAAGCCTCAGATTGTTTTTCAGAGTCCATAGTCTCTCATGGTTCGCCTCCCCTTCCAATTTCATCCAACTCCCTTCTCTTCTCTAACTCCCCTTGTCCTCCATGCTATTTGTTATGCTCCACTAATAAGTGAAACCATATGATAATTGACTCTCTCTGCTTGACTTATTTCACTCAGCATAATCTCTTCCAGTCCTGTCCATGTTGCTACAAAAGTTGGGTATTCATCCTTTCTGATGGAGGCATAATACTCCATAGTGTATATGGACCTCATCTTCCTTATCCATTCGTCCATTGAAGGGCATCTTGGTTCTTTCCACAGTTTAGAAACCGTGGCCATTGCTGCTATAAACATTGGGGTACAGATGGCCCTTCTTTTCACCCCATCTGTATCTTTGGGGTAAATACCCAGTAGTGCAATGGCAGGGTCATAGGGAAGCTCTATTTTTAATTTCTTGAGGAATCTCCACACTGTTCTCTAAAGAGGCTGCACCAACTTGCATTCCCACCAACAGTGTAAGAGGGTTCCCCTTTCTTTATAGATCCTGGATATCAACCTTTTGTCTGTACTGTCATTTCCAAATATCTTCTCCCATTCCGTGGGTTGCCTCTTTGTTTTCTTGACTGTTTCCTTTGCTGTGAAGAAGCTTTTGATCTTGATGAAGTCCCAAAAGTTCATCTTCGCTTTTGTTTCCTTTGCCTTTGGAGACATATCTTGAAAGAAGTTGCTGTGGCTGATATCGAAGAGGTTACTGCCTATGTTCTCCTCTAGGATTCTGATGGATTTCTGTCTCACATTGAGGTCTTTTATCCGTTTTGAGTTTATCTTTGTGTACGGTGTAAGAGAATGGTCGAGTTTCATTCTTCTACATATAGCTGCCCAGTTTTCCCAGCACCATTTATTGAAAAGACTTTTTTCCACTGTATATTTTTTCCTGTTTTGTCTAAGATTATTTGACCATAGAGTTTAGGGTCCATATCTGGGCTCTGTACTTTGTTCCACTGGTCTATGTGTCTGTTTTTATGCCAGTACCATGCTGTCTTGGTGATCACAGTTTTGTAGTAAAGCTTGAAATCTGCTTCTTTCTAAAAGATGAATATCTTCTCCCCATTTTTTGATATGATTGTTTGTTTTGTGTGTGTTAAGTTTGAGGAATTCTGATAGATCCTGGATATGAGCCTGTTTGTACTGTCACTTGCAAATATCTTCTCCCATTCCATGGGTTGCCTCTTGTTTTGTTGACTGTTTCCTTTGCTGTGCAGAAGCTTTTGATCTTGATGAAGTCCCAAAAGTTCATCTTCGCTTTTGTTTCCTTTGCCTTTGGAGACATATCTTGAAAGAAGTTGCTGTGCCTGATATCGAAGAGGTTACTGCCTAGGTTCTCCTCTATTATCCTGATGGATTTCTATCTCACGTTGAGGTCTTTTATCCATTTTGAGTTTATCTCTGTGTACAGTTTAAGAGAATAGTGGAGTTTCATTCTTCTACAGACAGCTGTCCAGTTTACACAGCACCATTTATTGAAGAGACTGTCTTTTTACCACTGTATATTTTTTCCTGTTTTGTCGAAGATTAACTGAGCATAGAGTTGAGAGTCCATATCTGGGCTCTTTACTCTGTTCCGCTGGTCTGTGTGTCTGTTTTTATGCCAGTACCATGCTGTCTTGGTGATCACAGCTTTGGAGTAAAGCTTGATCAGGTAATGTGATGCCCCCAGTTTATTTTTGTTTTTCAACATTTCCTTAGCAATTCAGGGTCTCTTCTGATTCCATACAAATTTCTGGATTATTTGCACCAGCTCTTTGAAAAATACCAGTGGAATTTTGATCGGAGTGGCATTAAAAGTATAGATGGCTCTAGGCAGTATAGACATTTTTAACAATGTTTATTCTTCCGATCCAAGAGCATGGAATGGTCTTATATCTTTTTGTGTCTTCTTCAATTTCTTTCATGAGTGTTCTGTAGTTCCTCAAGTACAGATCCTTTACCTCTTTGGTTAGATTTATTCCCAGGTATCTTATGCTTCTTGGTGCTATAGTAAATGGAATCGATTCTCTAATTTCCCTTTCTGTCTTTTCATTGTTAGTGTATAAGAAAGCCACTGATTTCTCTACATTGACTTTGTATCCTGCCACGTTACTGAACTGCTGTATGAGTTCTAGTAGTTTGGGGGTGGAGTCTTTTGGGTTTTCCATATAAAGAATCATGTCATCTGTGAAGAGAGAGAGTTTGACTTCTTCATTGCCAATTTGGATACCTTTTATTTCTCTTTGTTGTCTGATTGCTGAGGCTAGGACTTCTATTACTATGTTGAACAAGAGTGGTGAGAGTGGACATCCTTGTCGTGTTCCTGATCTCAACGGGAAGGCTGCAAGCTTTTTCCCATTGAGGATGATATTTGCTGTGGGTCTTTCATAGATAGATTTTATGAAGTTTAGGAGTGTCCCCTCTATCCCTATACTTTGAAGTGTTTTAATCAGGAATGGATGATGGATTTTGTCAAATGCTTTTTCTGCATCAATTGAGAGGACCATGTGGTTCTCTCTTCCTTTATTGATTTGTTCTATCACATTGATTGATTTGCGAATGTTGAACCATCCTTGTAACCCAGGGATGAATCCCACCTGGTCATGGTGGATAATCTTTTTAATTTGCTGTTGCATCCTGTTTTCTAGGATCTTGTTGAGAATCTTAGCATCCATATTCATCAGTCATAGTGGTCTGAAATTCTCCTTTCTGATAGGGTCTTTGCCTGGTTTAGGGATCAGGGTAATGCTGGCTTCATAGAAAGAGTCTGGAAGTTTTCCTTCTGCTTCAATTTTTTGAAACAGCTTCAGGAGAATAGGCGTTATTTCTTCTTTGAAAGTTTGGTAGAATTCCCCAGGGAATCCGTCAGGTCCTGGGCTCTTGTTTTTTGGGAGGTTTTTGATCACTGCTTCAATCTCGTTACTAGATATCAGTCTATTCAGGTTGTCGATTTCTTCCTGGTTCAATTTTGGGAGTTTATAGTTTTCCAGGAATGCATCCATTTCATCTAGGTTACTTAGCTTCTTGGCCTATAACTGTTGATAATAACTTCTGATGATTGTTTCTACTTCCTTGGTGTTAGTTGTGATCTCTCCCTTTTCATTCATAATTTTATTAATTTGAGCTTTCTCTCTTTTCTTTTGGATTAGTGTGGCCAATGGTTTATCGATCTTATTGATTCTTTCAAAAAACCAGCTTCTAGTTTCATTGATACGTTCTACTGTATCTCTGGTTTCTACCTCATTGATCTCAGCTCTAATCTTGATTATTTCCCTTCTTCTGTGTAGAGTTGGTTTGATTTGTTGTTGATTCTCCAGTTCTTTAAGGTGTAGAGACAGCTGGTGTTTTCTGGATTTTTCAATTCTTTTGAGGGAGGCTTGAATGGCTATGTATTTCCCCCTAAAGACCGCCTTTGCTGTATCCCATAGGTTTTGGACAGAAGTGTCTTCATTCTCATTAGTTTTCATGAATTGTTTAAGTTCTTCTTTGATCTCCTGGTTGATCCAAGCATTCTTAAGCAAGGTGGTCTTTAGCTTCCAGGTGTTTGAGTTCTTTCTGAACTTTTCCCTGTGATTGAGCTCCAGTTTCAAAGCATTGTGATCTGAGAATATACAGGGAATAAGCTCAGTCTTTTGGTTTCAGTTCAGTCCTGACTTTTGACCCAGTATTTGGTCTATTCTTGAGAAGGTTCCATGTGCACTTGAAAAAAATGAGTATTCTGTTGTTTTAGGGTGAAATATTCTGTATATATCTATGAGGTCCATCTGGTCCAATGTGTCCCTCAATGCTCTTGTTTCTTTATTGATTTTCTGCTTCGATGATCTATTTCTGAGAGAGGTGTGTTAAGATCTCCTACTATTAATGTATTCATATCATTATGACTCTTTATCTTGATGAACAGTTTTCTTATGTAATTGGCTGCTCCCATATTGGGGGCATAGATATTTACAATTGTTAGATCATCTTGGTGGATAGTCCCTTTAAGAATTATGTAGTGTCCTTCTGTATCTCTGACTACAGTCTTTAGGTTACAATCTAATTTATCTGATATGGAAATCACTATCCCGACCTTCTTTTGAGGCCCATTGGCATGAAAGATGCTTCTCCAACCCTTCACTTTCAGTCTGGGTGTATCTTTAGGTTCAAAATGGGTCTCTTGTAGACAACATATGGATGGGTCCTGTCATTTTATCCAACTGCAACCCTGTGCCGTTTTATGGGCGCATTTAGGCCATTCACATTGAGCGTGATTATTGATAGATACGTTTTTATTGACATCGTGTTACCTTTGAAGTCTTTCTGTAGATTGTCTCTATATTTATGTTCAATGCTATTCTTAGGATTTTTCCTCGTTTACAGAACCCCCCTTAATATTTCCTGCAGTGTTGGCTTGGTGGTTGCATTATTTTTTAAGCCTTGCCAGACTTGGAAACTCTTTATCTCTCCATCCATTTTGAATGTCAGTCTTGCTGGATAAAGTATCCTTGGCTGCATGTTCTTCTCATTTAGTTCCCTGAATATATCTTGCCAGCCCATTTTGGCTTGCCAGGTCTCTGTGGACAGGTCTGACGTTATTCTGATGGGCTTTCTTCTGTAAGTAAAGAGCTCTTTGTCCTAGCGGCTTTCAAGAGATTATATCTACAATTATGATTCCTCAATTTGACTATCAGTTGCCTTGATGTTTTTCTGGAATCTATAATCTTGGGTGGAGTAGGTTCAGCCTCTAGTACATGAACGCTGGTTCCATTCACGAGATTGGGAAAATTTTCATGAAGAACTTGTTCCACTATATCTTCTAGACTTCTTTCTTTCTCCTCTCCTTCACGGATTCCAATAATTCTGACATTGGAATGTTTCATGGCATCACTTATTTCCCTGATTCTGTTTTCGTGGCGTCTAAGCTGTTTGTTCCAGGCTTCCTCCTGATCCTTTCTCTCTATCTGTTTGTCCTCCAGATCACTAATTCTATCTTCTGTCTCAGTTACCCTAGCTTTGAGAGAATTTAGATTAGATTGGAACCCATTGATACCATTGTGAACCTCATCCCTGGTAGCTTTTAGCTCTGTCCTAACATTGTGAACATCTTCTTTGGTTGCTTTCAGTTGTGCCCTAATCAATTCCGTTTGGTCATCCATGGCTTTCTCCAACCTAGCTATTGCCTGGATAATTGTTAGCCTGTAATCTCTTTCTGACATATTGTCTATGCTGATAGCCATTAGCTCTGTTCCAGAAGGTTCATCCTCTGTATTTTTCTTCTGTTAGGTATTCCTCCTTCTAGTCATTTTGGTGAGAGATGACTGAACAGATGTAGCTGGATGTATTGACTGTGGTGCAGTCAAGGTGCACCATGGAACACTTCTGAGCAATCAGGATTCCCCACCCAAACGAGAGAAAAAAGAAAAGAGAAAAAAGAGAGAGAGAGACAGGAAAGAAAGGGAAGATAAAAGAGAATGTTCAGCCCAAATGGGCCCCAAGGTAAGATTTATGAAGTATACAAACAAAAACAGATAAACAAAAAGACTGGTAAAAGTGTATGACAAGAGAAAAATATATATAATAGCAAATAAAGGAAGAACCTTGTCAAAAAGAACCCCAAATGTAAGATTTATATACTATCAGGACAAACACAAAAACACAGAAACACTGGTGGAAGAAAAGGATGGGAGAGTGGTTATAAATTCTCAGTGTGGGCGAGGAAGGTTGTTTTGATTCTTCCTGGATGTATCCTAGTATCTTTGTTAAAGGACTCCACTTTTCTAAGATAAAGGGTGATTAAAAATTGGTTTACCTATAGGGGTAGTATTGATTGGGGAAAGGGGATTACTTTGAAGATTACCTCTATATGAATATTAGAAAATAAAAATAAAAAAGGAATAAACTAGACTAAACTAAACTAAAATTTTAAAAAAAGGAATTTAAAAAAATAGAAATGCAAAAGAAAACACAGGTCTATGTATCAAAAAGTTCAGGTTATAAGGTTATTATGGAATTTGATGTACTGGACAGCTCACTGTGATGGTAAATAGGTTAAAAAATTATCTATATTAAAGGAATGAGCCAGGATAGTGGGAACAAATTAAAAATAAAAGTTGTCCTATGAAGTAGTGGTGGTTGTTCTCTTTTAGTCTTTTTTTTTTTTCTTTCCTGGTTGGTTTTCTGGGGGAGGGTCCTGACACGTGGGTTTTCAGTCAATGATGTTCCCTGAGTTAAGTCCTCCCACCCCCCTCAAGGGGGTGTGCTCTGAGGAAACTGGTTTTTTCAGGCTTTTGTTCTCTGGAGTTTTTATGTTTGTTCACTTTTTTTTTTCTCTCTCCTTGACCGCTCCTGATGGTTTTTGTAGGTTTAGAGGGAAGCAAACTGCACCCCGACCTCCCTCTCAGAGAGAAGCCTCAGTCTGGCTGCAGAGCCCATATAAATTCTCCCTTGGCCACTGGCAGAGCAGGTTCTGAGTCGCGGTCCCTGGGGAAGCAGGATCTTCTGCTTGTACCCAAAACCACGGTAGAGGCGGCTCTCTGGACAGCTCCAGACTGCCAGAGAGGTTCCAAGGAGTGATCGCACACTATTTTCCCGCTGGCCTGGGCTGGGAGTGCCTGGTCTTTCTGGGTCTAAGAGCGCCCCGCTTGCACGCACCTCTCTCGGGGGAGGTTGTGGGTTACGCACGCGTGTCTCAGGCTCTGAGAGCAGGGCGCAGGTTCGAAAACACCAGGCTGGGCCTTCGCGCACCTCTCTCAGGGGAGAGTTTGGGGCGCGTATCTCAGGCTCTGAAACAATGGCTCGGGTCTAAGAGTTCCTGGTGGGCATTTGTACACCTTTCTCAGGGGAGGGTGAGGGGCGCGCATGTCTAGGCTCTGTAGCAGGGCTCAGCGTTCTGCCGTCTGGCATGGCTCCCAGCCCCTCACAGGAGCCAGACCCCATGCAATCCAGGCGCACTGGCAGCGCAGGGACCAAGACCTGGTTTCTCCACCACACTATCTCAGCGCCAGGGGAGGCTGTCCTGGGTCCGGGGACTTAAGCCCCTGTCCTGTCCCTAGCCACCCCAATTCCCACAACTAATCCCCCCAAGATCCTTTGCTCTTTTGGAGTGCTTTCAACCAGTCTCCAAATTAATGCTGGTCCCCAGATGCAGGGCACTCTCGTATTAGGGGTATTACTTTCCAATAGGTCGCCTCTGGTGGCTCCCTCCCCCTTTTGTTTATCTTCTGACATCAGTCCAATGTTCCCCCTCGCTTTACCTGCCCACTGGCATCTTCTGACCCTGTAGAGATCCAGACATGTGTAATTCTGATCTCAGGCTGATTTCATGGGTGATCAGAGTTCTTTGGTAGGTAATCAGCTCACTTTAGGGTACAGGTTGAAAAGACGCCTCCTCCTACTTCCCTGGCATCTTGTCTCCCCCCAGTCTGTCCTCCTTCTATCTTCTTCCCTCAACTGGAAATCCACTGCCACGAATGGGTGTCTACCTGAAGGAGTTTTCCTGAAGATAGAACTTCCTATGGTCACTGGTATGGATGTCCGAAACTAGGGCCCTGTAAGGGAATCTTCATGTTTTCAACACAGTCAGTTAAAACACCTTCCACCTTTCGACAGCTTCAAACCTGTCACAAGTCTGTCCTAATGCACAGTTCCCTCACGACGTTGAAGCATTTTCAACAGAGGTAGACAGTGTGGATGACCACATGTTCTGCCTGCAAATATCCAATTTGGATGCCTAAGAGTCATAGACTGCACTTCACACACAGTATCTGACGGCCCACAGTCTGTCCTTGTTCTATCTTCCTTCCTTAATAGGGAAGACACTTCCACGAAAGGGAATTCCTCATATTCATCAGGAATTCCGCATATTCATCACACACACCCCAGACATATGACAAACACACACAGTGAAACCATGCCAAACCCAACACACAGCCATTTGCTACATGGATCAATGCACACTGCACAAATAGCATAAATTACATGCATACACTCATATGGAGGGGTCCCATCACAATACACACCACTTCTATACCAGAAGCTCACAACACTTAGCCCACACAGAAGCACGCCATGCACACAAAACACAAACACCATACACACAACGTGATTCACCATGCACACCAGGCATCTCCCAGAAGCATACCACACAGAGACCAGATTAATGGGCACCACCCTTAGACACACCATGCACATACCATAGATACCCCAAACTCAACCCACCTAGTCTACCCTAATCTACACTGCACACACACCAGAGGAAAAGAACACGAACAACAAACACATAACACATACCCCACTAATACAGTGCATGGATATCATGCATATACACCACCTACCCCCACCCATATTCACTGGAGAAACTTCAAATATCCACCATACAAAACACATCTCCATCACACACCAACGCCACGTAAAACACACACTTTATATACATTGAACTCATGAACAGAATGCACTCAACACACCTGTAGCACAGAGATACACTCACTTATACAACACAGCTATGGAAAACACACAACCACCTCAAGATTCAGAACACCTGTCAGACTCAAACCACGCTGAAACAACACCGACTACACAAGCAGTCACAGACACACACACACTCATGCACACACACACACACGCGCGCGCACACACACACACACACACACACACACACACAGTTCTGCTTCCTTCTTGGGTGGCTGGTCTCAGCCTGCTTATAGTAGCCAGGTTGTCTCCTTCCCCAGGCTGACTGAGAAGCCTTCATGAAGAAGAAGATATTGTTCACCCCTGCTCAGAATGCTGCATGGCAGGGCGTGCTCTGAAAGAGCCCTTGCCTGGTACAGTGCACTGAGTCCCAGTTCCAAACACATGACAGTCAATCCCCGAAGCACCCCAGCTCTCCCTGAGCCACTCCTAACGGTAGTCAGTAAGGTAATGACAGGAAAAGGAGCCACGGCCAGAAGCTTTCATTGTGTTTTGGCAAAAAAGACCCAGGCCGCTTGCTGACAGGGCTCCCAGGTGTAGCCTCTGCAGGTTCCCTTTGCCCAAACCCACAGCTGTTTCTTATTCCTGATATGGGGAGCTCGTTAGGAAAGTGTGCTTGCTAGTCCCATCCTTTTCGACATCGTCACATGCTCCTTTGTACTGAAGAAATCTGGCCCTCGGTATCCACTTCCATGCATTGCTTCTCATTCCATACTAGCCTCAAGCCTGAGGCCATTCATATCCTGTGTGTCAGTGAACCTGGGAGTCTGGCCGAGACCTTGGGCCTCTAAATTTGGGTGGGCCCCAGGATCCGCTACAATCTGGTCTCAGAAATACATGGACATGGGGAGCGAAAGGGGATTGTCATATGGCAGCAGTGGCTGGGTTGGAGGTTCTCAGAGACACCTGGTCACATTTCCATAGCAAAGGGAAACAAAGGTAAAACAATTGTCAGATTGATTGCATTCCCTTTGGAATGGACCTCATTGGCATTCCTGCAGCTTTTCTCCCAAGTTTGCAGAATTTCAAACCTTTCCTTGGCTTACATTCCTGGGATATGGAGCTGTCATTCACACAGCCAGCACTCATTGGTCAGTGGCAAGTTTCCCTTGTGGTCCTGTGTGCTCCGTGAGAGTAGTCAGGGTCACATATTGCTAAGGAATCTTGGGCTCCTGCTTCTGACTGCATGCTGCTTGGCTGCATGCAGTAAGGACTGGAATGGGTGGTCAGCTGGCTCTATTCTTTGACTCCCTTTGAGCCCTCCTTTCTGAATAGCAGATGGCAAGGGTTGGCAGAGTATTCTGCCGGTCCTGGTAAGGCCTTTTTCAGAGCATATTCAGGAAATAGTGACCGAAGGCCCAGTTGCAAACACAGGAGCTTCCACAGAGAGTAATCCACCACTGCTGCCCCTGAACAACTGCTATCTCTAGCCACTGGCTTGAAGGGCAGAGAAATATCTAAGGCCAGACATGGTTCCTCTTCTTTCTAAAAGAGGAATTGAAGCCTCTGGCTGATCAACGCTCTGGTGTAGCCAGTGGAGATTTCCCATCGCCCGAATCCAGACTTGTCTTTAAGTCCTGAGAAAGCCAACTCCTTAGGAGACTGGGCTACTTCTTTCAATCTGAGCATGGTTGATTCGTCGGAAAGAGAGCATCATGGGGTGCACAGTACTTGGGGGAGGGACAGAGTGAGAAACTCTTTGTGGAGATTCCACACAGAGCATGACCTGTGGTCATCCACTCTGTCTACTTCTGTCAAAAACAGTTCAAATGTCATGAGAGAAATGTGCTTTAAGAAAGAATCGCGACCGTTTTGAGACTGTCGAAACATGTAAGCTGTTGGAACCAACTGTGTTGAAAACATGAAGAGCCTCGTAGCAGGGCCCTAGTCTCGGAAATGACTATGTTGAAGCCATGAAGTGTCGTGTACAGGGCCCTAGTCTCGGACGTCCAAACCAGATGCCATAGGAAGGTCTGGGTTCAGTGGAACTGCTTCAGGCAGACACCCATTCATGGCAGGGTCTCCCCAGTTGCGGAAAGAAGATAGAACAAGGATAGACTGTGGCAGGTTGGATACTGTGAGTGAAATGCAGGCTACGGCTCTGAGGCTTCCAAAACATATATTAGAAGAGCACAACCTGTGGTCATCCAAACTGTCTATCTCTGTTGGAAATGCTTCAAACCTCGTGAGGAAAGTGTGCTTTAGGACGGACTCGTGACACTTTTGAGGATGTCGAAATGTGGAATCTGTTGGATCTGACTGTGTTGAATACATGAAGAGTCAAGTACAGGGCCCTAGTCTCGGACGTCCATACCGTTGACCATAGAAAGGTCTGTGTTCAGTGAAATTGCTTCAGGCGGACACCCATTCCTAGCAGTGTCTTCCCAGTGGAGGAAAGAATATAGAACAAGGACAGACTCTGGGCACGTTGGTAACTGTGAGTTATGTGCAGGCAATGGCACTTAGGTTTCCAAAAATTAGATTGGCAAAGCACGACCTGTGGTCATCCAAACTCTATACCTCTGTTGGAAACGCTTCAAATGTCTTGAAGGAAGTGTGCTTTAGGTCGGACTCACGACAGTTTTGAGACTGTCGAAATGTGGATGCTGTTGGAACTAACGGTGTTGAAACCATGAAGAGTGCGTACAGGGCCCTACTCTCAGACGTCCATATGGGTGACTGTAGGAAGGTCTGTGTTCAGTGAAACTGATTCAGTCAGACACCCATTCAGCCAGGGTTTTCCCAATTGAGGAAGGAGATAGAACAAGGACGGAATATGGGCACGATGGATACTGTGAGTTAAGTGCACGCTATGGCTCTTAGGCTTCCATAACGTATAATGGAAGAGCATGACCTGTGGTCTCCAAAATGTCTAACTCTGTCGGAAATGTCGGAAATGTAGGACACCCATTCATGCAGTGTCCTAGCAGTTGAGGAAAGAGGTTAGAACAAGGATGGACTCGGGGCATGTTGGATACCATGAGTAATTGGAGGCTACGGCTCTTAGGCTTCCAAAAATATATTGCAAGAGCACGACCTGTTGTCATCCAAACTGTCTACCTATGTAGGAAACGCTTCAAAAGTCGTGAGGGAATTGGGTTTTAGGATGGACTCACAACACTTTTCAGACTGTCCTAACATATAAACTGTTGGTACTGACTGTGTTGAAACCATAAAGAGTCGTGTACAGGGCCCTCATCTCAGACGTCCATACTGGTCACTATAGGATGATCTGTGGTCTGGGAATCTGTTTCAGGCAGGTACCCATTCGTGGCAGTGTCTGCCCAGTTCAGGAAAGAAGATAGAACAAGGATGGACTCTGGGCAGGTTGGAAAATGTGAGTGAAGTGCAGGCTACGGCTCTTAGGTGTCCAAAACATATATTGGCAGAACACGCCCTTTGGTCATCCACACTACCTCTGTCAAAAATGCTTCATCCGGCCCACGGGGTGTGCCTTGTTATGTGTTCTGAGTACTGAGAAGTCTGTGGGAGCTTCCTCTTTCAAGGGAGCATATGGGGGGGGGGGACAAGATGGCGGGGAAGTAGGAGGAGGCACCTTTTCTACCTGTACCCTAAAGTGAGCTGATCACCTACCAAAGAACTCTGATCACCCATGAAATCAGCCTGAGATCAGAATTATATACGTCTGGATCTCTACAGGGGCAGAAGACGCCAGTGGGCAGGTAAAGCAGAGTGGGAAAGGCAGACTGATATCGGAAGATAAACAAAAGTGCGAGGGAGCCACCAGAGGTCAGCGGTTGGAAAGTAATACCCCTAATACGAGCAAGAGTGCCCTGCGTCTGGGGACCAGCATTAACTTGGAGACTGGTTGAAAGCACTCCAAAAGAGCAAAAGATCGCATGGGGGAAATTGTGGGAATCAGGGCGGCTAGGGACAGGGGCTTAAGTCCCCAGTCCCAGGACAGCCTCCCCTGGTGCTGAGCCAGAGAGAGTGCAGTGGAGAAACCAGGTCTTGGTCCCTGAGCAGTCAGTGTGCCCGAGATTGCGTGGGTTCTGGCCCCTGTGAGGGGATGGGAGCCACGCCGGATGGCAGAACGCGCGAGCCCTGCTACAGAGCCTGAGATGCATGCGCCCCTCATCCTCCCCTGAGAGAGGTACAAAGGCCCAGCCGGCGCTCTTTGACACACGCCATTGTTTCACAGCCTAAGACGCGTGCCCCAAACTCTCCCCTGAGAGAGGTGCACGAAGGCCCAGCCTGGTGCTTTTGGACCTGTGCCCCATTCTCAGAGCCTGAGACATGCTCGCGACCCACAGCCTCCGCTGAAAGAGGTGTGCACAAGCCAGGCGCTCTTAGACCCAGAAAGACCAGGCACTCCCAGCCCGGGCCAGCGGGAAAATCTCAATGTGTGATCGCTGCTTAAAATCTCTCTGGCAGTCTGGAGCTACCCAAACAGCTGCAGCAGAAGATCCTGTGTCCCCAGGGACCGCGACTGGGAACCTGCCCTGCCAGCGGCCAAGGCGGGATTTATATGGGCTCTGCAACACCCACAGAAGAACAGACTGAGGCTTCTCTCTGAGAGGGAGGTCAGGGTGCAGTTGGCTTTCCTCTAAACCTACAAAAACCATCAAAAGCGGTCAAGGCGAGAGGGAAAAAAAAAGATGAACAAACATAAAAACCTACAAAGAACAAAAGCCTCAAAAAATCGGTTTCCTCAGAGCTCACCTCCTTGAGGGGGACTAGAGGACTTAACTCACGGAACATCATTGAATGAAAACCCACGTGGCAGGCCCCTCCCCCAGAAAATCAACCAGGAAAGAAAAAGAAAAGGCTACAAGAGAACCACCACCACTACTTCATAGGGCAAAAATTATTTTTATTTTTTCCCACTATTCTGGCTCATTTTTTAATATAGATAATTTTTTAACCTATTTACCATCAAAGCGAGCTGTCCAGTACCGCAAATTCCATAATAACCTTATAACCTGAACTTTTTGATACATACACATGTGTTTTTCTTTTGCATTTCTATTTTTGAATTTTTTTTAATTTTAGGTTGGTTTAGTCTAGTTTATTCCTTTTTTATGTTTATTTTCTAATATTCATATAGAGTTAAACTTCAAAGTAATCCCCTTTCCCCAATCAATACTACCCCTATAGGTAAACCAATATTTAATCTCCCTTTAGCCTAGGAAAGTTGAGTCCCTTAACAAAGATATCAAGATACATCCAGGAAGAATCAAAACAACCTTCCTCGCCCACACTGAGAATTTATAACCACTCTCCCATCTTTTTCTTCCACCAGTGTTTCTGTGTTTTTGTGTTTGTCCTGATAGTATATAAAACCTCCACTTGGGGTTCTTTTCGACAAGGTTCTTCCTTTATTTGCATATATATTTTTTTCTTTTGTGATATACTTTTATCAGTCTTTTGTTTGTCTGTTTTTGTTTGTATACCTCATAAATCTTACCTTGGGGCCCATTTGGGCTGAACCATCTCTGTCATCTTCCCTTACTTTCCTGTCTCTCTCTCTCTCTCTTTTTTTTCTTCATCTTTTCTTTTTTCTCTCATTTAGGTGGAGAATCCTGATTGCTCAGAAGTGTTCCAGGGTGCACCCAGACTGAACCACGGTAGATACAATGAGCTACATCTGTTCAGTCATCTCTCACCAAAATGACTAGGAGGAGGAATGCCCAACAGAAGAAAAATACAGAGGATGGACCTTCTGCAACAGAGCTAACGGCTATCAATATAGACAATATGTCAGAAAGAGAATTCAGGCTAACAATTATCCAGGCAATAGCTAGGTTGGAGAAAGCTATGGCTGACTAAACAGAATTGATTAGGGCCGAGCTGAAAGCGACCAGACAGGATGTTCACAATGTTAAGTCAGAGCTAAAAGCTACAAGGGCTGAGGTTCACAATGCTCTCAATGAGTTCCAATCTAATCTAAATTCTCTCAAAGCTAGGGTAACTGAGACAGAAGATAGAATTAGTGATATGGAGGACAAACAGATAGAGAGAAAAGATCAAGAGGAAGCCTGGAACAAACAGATTAGAGACCATGAAAACAGTATCAGGGAAATAAATGATGCCATGAAACATTCCAATGCCAGAATTATTGGAATCCCTGAAGGGGAGGAGAAAGAAAGAAGTCTAGAAGGTATATTGGAACAAGTTCTTCATGAAATTTTTCCAAATCTCGCGAATAGAACCAGCGTTCATGTACTAGAGGCCAAACGTTCTCCACCCAAGATTATAGATTCCAGAAAAACATCAAGGCAACTGATAGTCAAATTGAGGAATCATAATTGTAGATATAATCTCTTGAAAGCTGCTAGGACAAAGAGGCTCCTTACTTACAGAGGAAAGCCCATCAGAATAACGTCAGACCTGTCCACAGAGACCTGGCAAGCCAAAATGGGCTGGCAAGATATATTCAGAGCACTAAATGAGAAGAACATGCAGCCAAGAATACTATATCCAGCAAGACTGACATTCAAAATGCATGGAGAGATAAAGAGTTCCAAGACTGGCAAGGCTTAAAAGACTATGCAACCACCAAGCCAACACTGCAGGAAATATTAAGGGGGGTTCTGTAAACGAGGAAAAATCATAAGAATAGCATTGAACAGAAATCTAGAGACAATCTACAGGAAGAAAAACTTCAAAGGTAACACAATGTCAATAAAAACGTATCTATCAATAATCACTCTCAATGTGAATGGCCTAAATGCACCCATAAAATGGCACAGGGTTGCAGATTGGATAAAACGACAGGACCCATCCATATGTTGTCTACAAGAGACCCATATTGAACCTAAAGATACACCCAGACTGAAAG
>NW_019154150.1:4549968-4579843 GCF_002288905.1 Enhydra lutris kenyoni
GTGTGTGTGTGTGTGTGTGTGTGTGTGTGTGTGTGTGTGTGTGTGTGACTGTGTGGTCGGTGTTGTTTCAGCGTGGTTTGAGTCTGACAGGTGTTCTGACTCTTGAGGTGGTTGTGTGTTTTCCATAGATGTGTTGAATATGTGAGTGTATCTCTATGCTAGAGGTGTATTGAGTGCATGCAGTTCACGAGTCCGATGGATAGGGTTTGTGTCTTGTGTGATTTACGTGGCGTTGGAGTGTGATGGAGATGTGTTTTGTATGGTGGATATTTGAGGTTTCTCCAGTGCATATGGGTGGGGGGTAGGTGGTGTGTATGCATGATATCCATGCACTGTGTTAGTGGGGTATGTGTTGTGTGTGGGTTGTTTGTGTTCTTTTCTTCTGGTGTGTGTGAAGTGTAGATTAGGGTGGACTAGGTGGGCTGAGTTTGGGGTATCTATGGTGTCTGCATGGTGTTTGTGGGGGGGGTGCCCATTAATCTGGTCTCTGTGTGGTATGCTTGTGTGACATGCCTGGTGTATGGGGTGAATCTCGGTGTGTATATGGTGTTTGTGTTGTGTGTGCATGTCATGCTTGTGGGTGGGCTAAGTGTTGTGAGCTTCTGATATAGTAGTTGTGTGTGTTGTGTTGGGACCCCTGCATATGGAGTGTATGCACGTAATTCATGCTGTCTGTGTAGTGTGCATTGATCCATGTAACAAATGGCTGTGTGTGTGGGTTTTGGCATGGGTTCACAGTGTTTGTTTGGCATATGTCTGGGGTGTGTGTGATGAATATGAGGAATTCCTGTGGTACACGCGTAGTGATATGAGGTGTGGGTGAGGAGTAGAGTTGTGTTAGTTTCCGGATGAACCAGATGTTCTGAAACCCAAATGGGAGGGATCCTGTGCTGCAACATAACCACAGTCATGAGAAGTCAGTGGGAGTCTCCTCTTTCAAGGGAGCATATGGCTCTTTGGCACAGACAGGGAATGATTTGTAGGGCCCCTCCAGAAAAAGAGAAAAAGGTAGGAGCACCTGGTGGGCTCTGTGCGTTAAGTATCTAACCCTTGGTTGCAGCTGAGATCATGATTTCATGGGTGGTGAGATGGAACTTCCTCATCCTGCTGCATGCTCTGTGGGGAGTCGCCACGAAGATACTCTCACTCTTCTCCTCCCTCAAGTCGTGCACACCCGTGAACACTCTTTTTTCAGTGAATCAACTATGTTCTGAATGGAAGCACTGTCCCAGTTTCCCAACGAGTTGGCTTTCTCAGGACTAAGACACAAGTGTGGATTTGGGCGACGGGAAATCTCCACTGGCTACAACCGAGAGATGGTCAGCCAGAGCCTCCTTGTTCTATCTTCTTTCCTCAACTGGGAAGACTCTGACATGAATGAGTGTCCGACTGTAGAAGTTTCACTGAACGCACACATTCATATGGTCACAGGTATGGACGTCCAAGACTAGGGCCCTGTATGGGATTATTCATGTTTTCACCACTGTCAGGTCCAACAGCATCGACGTTTTGACCATCTCAAAACTAGCACGAGGGGGCGCCTGGGTGGCTCAGTGGGTTAAGGCCTCTGCCTTCAGCTCAGGTCATGATCTCAGGGTCCTGGGATCGAGCCCCATGTCAGGCTCTCTGCTCAGCAGGGAGCCTGCCTCCCCCACTCCCTGCCTGCTTCTCTGCCTACTTGTGATTTCTGTCTGTCAAATAAATAAATAAAATCTTTTAAAAAAAAAAAACTAGCACGAGTCCATCCTAAAGCACACTTCTCTCACGACATGTGTAGCGTTTTCGACAGAGGTAGACAGTGTGGATGACCAAAGTTCTTGCTCATCCAATATACGGTTTGGAAGCCTCAGCGCCGCAGCCTGCACTTGACTCACAGGATCCAACCTGCCCAGAGTCCGTCCTTGTTCTATGTTTTTTCCTGAACTAGGACAACAATGCCAGGAATGGGTGTCCATCTGAAGAAGTTTCACTGAACACACACCTCCCATGATCACCAGTATGGACATCCAAGACTAAGATCTTGTACACGACTCTTCATGCATTGAACACAGTCAGTTCCAACACCTTCCACGATTCGACATCTCAAAACTGTTGCGAGTCCGACCTGAAGTCCCATTCCATCACAACTTTTGAAGCGTTTTTGACAGAGGTAGACAGTTTGCATGACCAAAGTTCTTGCTCTTCCAATATACATTTTGGATGCCTAAGAGCCCTAGTCTGCACTTAACTCACAGTATCTAACCTACCCAGAGTCCGTCCTCATTCTATCTTCTTTCATCATCTGGGAAGACAGTGCCATGAATGGGTGTCCACCTGAAGCTGTTTCCCTGAACACAGACCTTCCTATGGTCACCAGTATGGATGTCCGAGTCTTGGGCAACTGTCGCGACTCTTCGTGTTTTAAACACAGCCATTTCCCACAGTTTTCATCTTTTGACCCTCTCAAAACTGTCGTGAGTCCATCCTAAAGCACACTTCCCACACGACGTTTGAAGTGTTTCCAACAGAGGTAAACAGTGTGTATGACCACAGGTCGTGCTTTTTCAATATACATTTTGGAAGACTAACAGCCGGAGCCTGCACTTATCTCTCAGTATCCAACCTGCCCAGAGTCCATCCTTATTCTATCATCATTCCTCAACTGGGAAGACACTGGGAAAATGGGGTTCCGCCTGAAGCACTTTCACTGAACAATACCTTCCTATCATCACAGGTACGGACATCTGAGACTAGGGCTCTGTACGTGAATCTTCATGTTTTCAACACAGTCAGTTCCAACAGCTTCCATGTTTCGACCATCTCAACAGTGTCGCGAGTCTGTCCTAAAGCACACTTACCTCACGACGTTTGATGCATTTTCAACAGAGTTAGACAGTTTGGATGACCAAAGTTCATGATCTTCCTATATACTTTACGGATGCCGAAGAGCCCTAGCCTGCACTTTACTCACAGTATCCAACTTTCCCAGAGTCTGTCCTTGTTCTATCTTCTTTTTTTAACTGAGAAGACACTGCCACGAATGGGTGTCCACCTGAAGGAGTTTCCCGGAACACAGACATTCCTATCGTCACCGGTATGGACGTTGGAGACTAGGTCGCTGTACGTGACTCTTCATGTTTTCAACACAGTCTGTTCCAACATCTTCCACCTTTCGACAGCCTCAATCCTGGTGCAAGTACGTCCTGAAGCACACTTCTGTCAGGATGTTTGAAGTGTTTTCGACAGAGGTAGACAGTGTGCATTGCTGCAGGTCTTGCTCTGGCAGTATAAGTTTTGGATGCCTAAGAGCCTTAGTCTGCATTTCACTCACATTTTCCAACCTGCCTAAAGTCCGTCCCTGTTCTATCTTCTTTCCTCAACTTAGAAGACACTGACATGAATGAGTGTCCTCCTGTAGGAGTTTCCCTGAAGAGAGAACTTGCTATGGTCACCGTATGGTGGTCCACAACAAGGGCCCTGTAAGCAACTCCTCCTGTTTTCAACACAGTCAGTTCCAACAGCTTCCACCTTCCGACAGCCTCAAACCTGTTACATGTCTGTCCTAAAGCAAACTTCCCTCACGACGTTTGAAGCGTTTTCTACAGAGGTTGACAGTGTGGATGTCCACAGGTCGTGCTCTGCCAATATACATTTAGGACACCTAAGAGTTGTACCCTGCTCTTCACTCACAGTTTCCAAACTTCCCAGAGTCCGTCCTTGATCTATCTTCTTTCCTCAACTGGAAAGACACTGCCATGAATGGGTGTCCAACTGAAGGAGTTTCCCTGAACAAAGACCTTCCTCCGTCACTGGTATGGACGTACGAGACTGTGGCAATGTATGCGACTCTTCTTGTTTAATATACAGTCAGTTCCAACAGCTTGCACCTTTAGAAAGTCTCAACCCTGTCATGAGTCCGTCCTAAAGCACACTTCCTCTCGACGTTGGAAGCGTTTTCGAAAGAGGTAGACAGTGTGGATGACCACAGGTCGTGCTGTGCCAATATACGATTTTAACGCCTAAGAGCTATAGACTGCACCTCACTCACAGTATCAAATGCCCAGAGTCCGCCCTTGTTCTATCTTCTTTCTTCAAATTGGAAGACTCTGCCACGAATGGGTGTCCACCTGAAGGAGTTTCCCTGAACACAGACCTTCCTATGGTCACTGGTATGGACAGCTGAGACCAGGGCCCTGTACACGACTCTTCATGTTACCAACACAGTCAGTGCCAACAGCTTAAACCTTTCGACTGCCACAACCCTGTCAGGAGTCTGTCCTAAAGCACACTTCCCTCACGACATTTGAAGCGTTTTCGACCAAGGTAGACAGTGTGGATGACCACAGGTTGTGCTCTGCCAATAAACGTTTTGGACGCCTAAGAGCCCTAGCTGGCACTTCACTCACAGTATCCAAACTGACCAGAGTTAATCCTTGTTCTATCTTCTTTCCTCAATGTGGAAGCCACGGCCACGAGTGGGTGTCCATCTGTAGGAGTTTCCCTGAACACCAACCTTCCTATCATCACCGATATGGATGTCCGAGAGTAGGGCCCTGTACGCGACTCTTCATGTTTTTAACACAGTCATTCCAACAACTTCCACCTATCAACAGCCTCAACCCTGTCATGAGTCCGTGCTAAAGCACACATCCCTGACGACATTTGAAGCGTTTTCGATAGAGGTAGACAGTGTGGATGACCACAGGTCGTGCTGTGCCAATATATGATTCGATGCCTATGGTCATAGACGGCACCTCAACACAGTATCCAACCTGCCCAGAGTCCATCCTTGTTCTATCTTCTTTCCTCAATTGGAAAGACACTGCCATGAATGGGTGTACGACTGAAGGAGTTTCCCTGAACAAGAACTTTCCTATGGTCAACAGTATGGGTGTACAAGACAAGGGTCCTGTACATGACTCTTCATGTTTTCAACACAGTTAGTTCCAACAGCTTCCACTTTTGACAGCCTCAACCCTGTCGAAAGTCCGTCCTAAAGCACGCTTCCCTCGTGACGTTTGAAGCGTTTTCAACAGAGGTAGACAGTGTGGATGACAACAGGTCATGCTCTGCCAATATAAGCTTTGGAAGCCTAAGAGCCATAGCCTGCACTTCACTCACATTATCCAACCTGCCCAGAGTCCGTCTTTGTTCTATCTTCTTTTCTTAACTGAGAAGACACTGCGATGAATGGGCGTCCACCTGAAGGAGTTTCCCCGAACACAAACTTTCCTATCGTCACCAGTATGGTCATGTGAGACTAGGACCCTGTTCATGACTATTCATGTTTTTAACACAGACAGTTCCATCAGCTTTGGCCTTTCGACAGCCTCAAACCTGTTGTGAATCCATCCTAAAGCACACTTCCCTCAAGACAGTTGAAGCGTTTTCGACAGAGGTAGACAGTCTGGATGACCACAGGTATTCCTCTGCCAATATAGGTATAGGACATGTAAGACCAGTAGCCTGCACTTGTCTCTCATTATCCAACCTTCCTGTCTTTGTTCTATCTTCTTTTTTTAACTGAGAAGACACTACCACGCATGAGTGTCCACCTGAAGGAGTTTCCCTGAGCACAGATCTTCCTATCGTCACCGGTAAAGAAGTCTGAGGGTAGGTCCCTGTATGCAACTCTTCACGTTTTCAAAACAGTCAGTTCCAACAGCTTCCACCTTTCAACAGCTTCAACACTGTCACTAGTCTGTCCTAAAGGACACTTCCCTCAAGACAATTGAAGCGTTTTCGACAGAGGTAGACAGTGTGGCTCACCACAGGTCGTGCTCTGCCAATATATGTTTTGGATGCCTAAGAGCCATAGCCTGCACTTCACTCACACTTCCCAGAGTATGTCCTTATTCTCTCTTCTTTCTTCAACTGGGACAACTCTGCCATGAGTGGGTGTTGGCCTGAAGGAGTTTCCCTGAACACAGACCTTCCTATTGTCACCGGTATGGACTTCTGAGACTAGGGCCCTGTAAGCGACTCTTCATGTTTTCTACACAGTCAGTTCCAACAGCTTCCACCTTCTGACAGCCTCAACCCTGTCACAAGTCCGTCCTAAAGCACACTTCCCTCACGAACTTTGAAGTGTTTTTGACAAAGGTAGACAGTGTGGATGACCACAAGTTGTGCTCTTCCAATATATGGGTTTGTTTGTTTGTTTGTTTTAATTTTTTTTAATTTTCAGCATAACAGTATTCCTTGTGTTTGCACCACACCCAGTGCTCCATTCAATCCATGCCCTCTCTAATACCCACCACCTGGTTCCTCAAACCTCCCACCACCCACCGCTTCAAACCCCTCAGATTGTTTTTCAGAGTCATTAGTCTCTCATGGTTCACCTCCCCTTCCAATTTCCCCCAACTCCCTTCTCCTCTCTAACTCCCCTTGTCCTCCATGCTATTTGTTATGCTCCACAAATAAATGAAACCATATGATAATTGACTCTCTCTGCTTGACTTATTTCACTCAGCATAATCTCTTCCAGTCCCGTCCATGTTGCTACAAAAGTTGGGTATTCATCCTTTCTGATGGAGGCATAATACTCCATAGTGTATATGGACCACATCTTCCTTATCCATTCGTCCGTTGAAGGGCATCTTGGTTCCTTCCACAGTTTGTCAACCGTGGCCATTGCTGCTATAAACGTTGGGGTACAGATGGCCCTTCTTTTCACTACATCTGTATCTTTGGGGTAAATACCCAGTAGTGCAATGGCAGGGTCATAGGCAAGCTTTATTTTTAATTTCTTGAGGAATATCTGCACTGTTCTCCAAAGTTACTGCACCAACTTGCATTGCCACCAACAGTGTAAGAGGGTTCCCCTTTCTCCACATCCCCTCCAAGACATGTTGTTTCCTATATTGCTAATTTTGGCCATTCTAACTGGTGTAAGGTGATATCTCCGTGTGGTTTTAATTTGAATCTCCCTGATGGCTAGTGATGATGAACATTTTTTCATGTGTCTGACAGCCATTTGTATGTCTTCATTGGAGAAGTGTCTGTTCATATCTTCTGCCCATTTTTTGATATGATTATCTGTTTTGTGTGTGTTGAGTTTGAGGAGTTCTTTATAGATCCTGGATATCAACCTTTTGTCTGTACTGTCATTTGCAAATATCTTCTCCCATTCCGTGGGTTGCCTCTTTGTTTTGTTGACTGTTTCCTTTGCTCTGCAGAAGCTTTTGATTTTGATGAAGTCCCAAATAATCTTTGACAAAACAGGAAAAAATATACAGTGGAAAAAAGACAGTCTCTTCAATAAATGGTGCTGGCAAAACTGGACAGCTATATGTAGAAGAATGAAACTCAACCATTCTCTTACACTGTACACAACGATAAACTCAAAATGGATAAAAGACCTCAACGTGAGACAGGAATCCATCAGAATCCTAGAGGAGAATATAGGCATAACCCATTGGATATCAGCCACAGCAACTTCTTTCAAGATATGTCTCCAAAGGCAAAGGAAACAAAAGCGAAAATAAACTTTTGGGACTTCACCAATATACGTTTTTGACGCCTGCTCTTCATTCACAGTTTCCAAACAGCCCAGAGTCCATCCTTATTCTATCTTCTTTCCTCAACTGGAAACACACTGCCATGAATGGGTGTCCAGCTGAGGATTTTCCCAGAACACAGACCTTCCAATGGTCACCGGTATGGATGTCCAAGACTGGTGTAATGTGCGCGACTCTTCTTGTTTTCAATACAGTCAGTTCCAACAGCTTGCACCTTTCAACAGTCTCAACCCTGTCACAAGTCCATCCTAAAGCACACTTCCCTCTCGATGTTGCAAGAGTTTTCGAAAGAGGTAGACACTGTGGATGACCACTGGTCGTGCTCTTCCAATATACCTTTGGACACATAAGGCCGTAGCCTGCACTTCACTCACAGTAATTAGCCTGCCGAAAGTCCTCCCTTGTTCTATCTTCTTTCTTCAAATTGGAAGACTCTGCCACAAATGGGTGTCGGCATGTAGGAGTTTCCCTGAACACCACCTTCCTCTGGTCACCGGTATGGACGTTCGAGACCAGGGCACTGTACATGACTCTTCATGTTTTCAACACACTAATTTCCAACAACTTCCACCTATCGACAGCCTCAACCCTGTCACGAGTCCATCCTAAAGCACACATCCCTGACAACGTTTCTAGCATTTTGGACAGAAGTAGACAGTGTGGATGACCACAGGTCCTGCTGTGCCAATATATGATTCGATGCCTAAGAGTCATAGATGGCACCTCACACACAGTATCCAACCTGCCCAGAGTCCGTCCTCATTCTATCTTCTTTCCTCAACTGGGAAGACACTGCCATGAATGGGTGTCCGACTGAAGGAGTTACCTGAACACAGACCTTCCTATGATCACGGGTATGGATGTCCAGACAAGGGTCCTGTACACAACTCCTAATGTTTTCAACACAGTTATTTCCAACAGCTTCCACTTTCGACAGCCTCAACCCTGTCAAAAGTCCATCCTAAAGCACACTTACTTCATGACGTTTGAAGCATTTTCGACAGAGGTAAACAGTGTGGATGACCACAGGTCATGATCTCCCAATATATGATTTCGATGCCTAAGAGCTGTAGAATGCACTTCACTCACAGTATCCCACATGCCCAGAGACCATCATTGTTCTATCTTCTTTCCTCAAAGGTAGAGACACTGCCACGAATGGGTGTCCGCCTGAAGGAGTTTCCCTGAACACAGACCTTCCCATGGTCACTGGAATGGATGTCTGGGACTAGGGCCCTGTATGCGACTCTTCATGTTTTCAACACAGTCATTTCCAAAAGCTACCACCTTTCGACAACCTCAAACTTCTCACGAGTCTGTCCTAAAGTGCACTTCCCTCAAACATTTCAATCGTTCTCAACAGAGGTACACAATGTGGATGACCACAGGTCGTGCTTTGCCAATATAAGAGTTGTATGCCTAAGAGCCACAGCCTGCACTTCACTCACATTATCCTACCTGCCCAGAGTCCGTCCTTGTTCTATCTTCTTTCCTCAACTGGGAAGACACTGTCACGAATTGATATCTGCCTGAAGGAGTTTCCCTGAACACAGACCTTCCAATGGTCAGTGGAATGGACGTCTGGGACTAGGGCCCTTTTCGCAACTCTTCTTGTTTTCAACACAGTCATTTCCAACATCTTCCAACTTTCAACAGCCTCAAACGTGTCTCGAGTCGATCATAAAGCACACTTCCCTCACGATGTTTGAAGAGTTTTCGACATAGGTAGACAGTGTGGATGACCACAGGTCGTGCTCTGCCAATATAGGTTTTGGACCCCTAAGAGCCGGAGCCTGCACTTCACTCACAGTATCCAACATGCCAAGAGAACGTCCTTGTTCTATCTTCTTTCCTCAACTGAGAAGACACTGCCATGAATGGGTGTCTGCCTGAAGGAATTTCCCTGAACAGAGACCATCCTGTGGTCACCGGTAAAGGCCATGTGTGCGACTCTTCATGGTTTCAACACAGTAGTTCCAATAGCTTCCAACTTTCCATAGCCTCAATACAGTCGTGAGTCCATCCTAAAGCACACTTCTTTCATGACCTTTGATGTGTTTACGACAGAGTTAGAGAGTGTGGATGAACACAGGTCGTGACCTGCCAATATAAGTTTTGGACTCCTAACTGCCGTAGCGTGTAGTTTGCTCATAGTATCCAACCTGCCCAGTGTCCGGCCTTGTTCTATCTTCTTTCCACACTGGGAAAACACTACCACGAATGGGTGTCTGCCTGAAGGAATTTCCGTGAACACAGACCTTCCAATGGTCACCCTAATGGAAGTCCCAGGCTAGGGCGCTATCCGCGACTCTTCATGATTTCAACACAGTCATTTCCAACAGCTTCCAACTTAGCACAGCCTCAGCCCTGAAGTGAGTCCTTCCTAAAGCACACTTCCCTCACGACGTTTGAAGTGCTTTCAACTGAGGTAGACAGTGTGGATGACCACAGGTCGTGCTCTGCCTATATATGATTAGGAGCCCTAAGACCCATAACCTGCATTTCATTCACAGTATCCAACCTGCCCAGAGTCCATTCTTCTTCTGTCTTCTTTCCTAAACTGAGATGACACTGCCATGGATGGGTGTCTGCCTGAAGGAGTTTCTCTGAACAGAGACCTTCCTATAGTCACAGGTAAGGACCCAGTATGTGACTCTTCATGTTCTCAACACAGACAAGTCCAACAGCTTCCAACTTTCTACAGCCTCAACCCTGTGGCGAGTCCGTCCTAAAGCTCACTTCCTGCTCCACATTTGAAGCGCTTTCGACTGAGGTAAACATTGTGAATGACAACAGGTCATGCTCGGGCAATATTCGTTTTGGAGGCCAAAGAGCCATAGCCTGCACTTCACAGACATTATCCAACCTGCCCAGAGTCTGTCCTAGTTCTATCTTCTTTCCTCAACTGGGAATACACTGCCACGAATGGGTGTCTGACTGAAGGAGTTTTCCTGATCATAGACTTTCCAATGGTCACCATCCTGGAGGTCCCAGACTAGGGCTCTGTACGTGACTTTTCATGTTTTCCACTCAGTCAGTTCCAACAGCTTCCAACTTTCCACAGCCTGAACCCTTTAGCGAGTCAATTGTAAAGACCACTTCCCTCATGACGTTTTAAGCGTTTTCGCAATAGGTAGACATTGTGGATGACCACAGGTCGTGCTCTGCCCATATACGTTTTGGACGCCTGAGTCGTAGCCTGCACTTCACAAACATTATCTAATCTGCCCAGAGTCCGTCCTAGTTCTATCTTCTTTCCTCAACTGAGAGGACACTGCCATGAATGGGTGTACAGCTGAAGGAGTTTGCCTGATCAGAGATGTTCCTATGGTCACCGGTATGGATGTCCGAGACTGGGGCCCTGTACGCGACCCTTCATGTTTTCAACAAATCAGTACCAACATCTTCCAACTTCTGACAGCCTTAACACTGTCGTTAGCCCATCCAAGAGCACACTTGTGTCACAACTTTTGAATTGTATTCAACAGAGGTAGACAGTGTGGGTGACCACAGGTGGTGCTCTGCCAATATACGATTTAGACGCCTGAGAGCCGTAGACTGCACTTCACTCACAGTACCCAACCTGCCCAGTGTCCGTCCTTGTTCTATCTTCTTTTCTCAACTGACAAGACACTGCCATGAATGTGTGTAAGCCTGAAGGAGTTTGCCTGATCAGAGACCTTCCTATGGTAACCCAAATGGACGTCCGAGACTGGGGCCCTGTACATGACTCTTTATGTTTCAACAAGTCAGTTCCAACACCTTCCACCCTCCAACAGCCTCAACCTTGTTGCTAGTCTGTCCAAGAGCACACTTCCATCATGACGTTTGAAGCGTTTTTGACACAGGAAGACAGTGTGGATGACCACAGGTTGTTCCCTTCGAATATATGTTTTGGACGCCTAAGAGACATAGCCTGTGTCACTCACAGTATCCAACCTGCCCAGAGTCCGTCCTTGTTCTATCTTCTTTGTCAACTGGGAAGACACTGCCACGAATGGGTGTCTGACTGAAGGAGTTTTCCTGATCACAGAATTTCCAATGGCCACCGTCATGGAAGTCCCAGACTAGGGCTCTGTACGTGACTTTTCATGTTTTCCACTCAGTCAGTTCCAACAGCTTCCAACTTTCCACAGCCTCAACCCTGTAGCAAGTCAATCCTAAAGACCACTTCCCTCATGACGTTTTAAGCATTTGTGACATATGTAGACATTGTGGATGACCACAGGTCGTGCTCTGCCAATATACATTTTGGACGCATAAGAGCAGTAGCCTGCACTTCATTCACAGTATCCAACCTGCCCAGAGTCCGTCCTTGTTCTCTCTTCTTTCCTCAAGTGGGAAGACACTGCAACGGATTGCTGTCCACATGAAGGAGTTTCCCTGAACACAAACCTTTCTATGTTCATCAGTATGGACATCCAAAACTGGGGCCCTGTATACGACTCTTCATGTTTTCCACACAGTCAGTTCCAACACCTTCCAACTTCCGACATCCTCAACCCTGACACTAGTCCGTCCAAGATCACACATCCCTCACAACATTTGAGGCACTTCCGACAGAGGTGGACAATGTGGATGACCACAGGTGGTGCTATGCCAATATACGATTTAGACACCTAAGAGCCACAGATGGTACATCATTCCCAGTACCCAACCTGTCCTGGGTCCGTCCTTCTATCTTCTTTCTGCAACTGGGAAGACACTGCCATGAATGGGTGTCTGCCTGAGGGAGTTTCCATGAACAAAGACATTCCTAGGGTCACTGTAATGGAAATCCCACTCTAGGGCTCTTTACACAACTCTTCATGTTTTCAATAAGTTCATTTCCAACAGCTGCCAACTTTGCACAGCCTCAACCCTGTCACGAGTCCGTCCTAAAACACAATTCCCTCACGACATTTGAAGTGCTTTCGACTGAGGTAGAGGGTGTGGATGAACACAGGTCGTGCTCTGGCAATATTCATTTTGGAGGCGTAGGAGCCATAGGCTGGACTTCACAGACATTATCCAACCTGCCCAGAGTCCGTCCTTGTTCTATCTTCTTTCCTCCACTGAGGACACTGCCATGAATGGGTGTATGCCTGAAAAATTTCCCTGATCAGAGACCATCCTATGGTCACCAGTAAGGTCCTTGTACGTGACTCTTCATGCTTTCCACCCAGAGGTCCAAGAGCTTCCAACTTTCCACAGCCTCAACCCTGTAGCAAGTCCATCCTAAAGCACACTTCCCTCATGGTGTTTGAAGTGTTTTCAACTGAGGTAGACAGTGTGGATGAGCACAGGTCGTGCCCTTCCAATATATGTTTTGGACGCCTAAGAGCCGTAGACTGCACTTCACTCAGAGTATCCAACCTTCCCAGCGTCCATCCTTGTTCTATCTTCTTTCCTCAACTGGGAAGACACTGCCATGAATCAGTGTCTGAATGAAGGAGTTTTCCTGAACACAGACCGTTTCATGGTCAGCGGTATGGAAGTCCCAGACTGGGTCTCTGTATGTGACTCTTCATGTTTTCCACTCAGTCAGTTCCAACAGCTTCCAACTTTCCACAGCCTCAACCTTGTCGTGAGTCCAGCCTAAAGCACACTTTCCTCACGAAGTTTGAAGCACTTTCAACTGAGGTTGACAGTGTGGTTGACCACAGGTCGTGCCCTGCCAATATTCGTTTTGGACCCCTAAGAGCCGAAGCCTGCACTTCACTCACAGTATCCAACCTGCCCAGAGTCCGTCCTTGTTCTGTCTTCTTTCCTCAACTGAGCAGACACTGCCATGAATGGGTGTCCGCCTGAAGGAATTTCCCTGAACAGAAACCTTCCTATGGTAACCGGTAAGGGCCTTGTTCGCAACTCTTCATGTTTTCCACACAGACAGGTCCAACAGCTTCCAGCTTTCCACAGCTTCAACCCTGTCGCCCTCCCTCCTAAAGCACACTTCCCTCACGACGTCTGAAGCCTTTTCAACAGAGGTAGAAATTTTCGATAACCACTGGTCCTGACCTGCCAATATATGTTTTGGATGCCTAATAGCAATAGCCGGCACTTCACTCACAGTATCCAACCTGCCCAGTGTCCGTCCTCGTTCTATCTTCTTTCCTCAACTGGGAAGACACAGCCACGAATGGGTGTCTGAATGAGGGAGTTTTCCTGAACACAGATCTTTTCATGGTCACCGGTTTGGAAGTCCTAGACTGGGGCTCTGTATGTGACTCTTCATGTTTTCAACACAGTCAGTTCCAACAGCTTCCATGTTTCAACCATCTCAACAGTGTCGTGAGTCTGTCCTAAAGGACACTTACCTCATGATGTTTGATGCATTTTCAACAGACTTAGCCAGTTTGGATGACCAAAGTTCATGATCTTCCTATATACTTTATGGATGCCGAAGAGCCCTAGCCTGCACTTTACTCATAATATCCAACTTTCCCAGAGTCCGTCCTTGTTCTATCTTCTTTTTTTAACTGAGAAGACACTGCCATGAATGGGTGTCTACATGAAGGAGTTTCCCTGAATAGACACATTCCTATCCTCACCGGTATGGTCGTGCGAGACTGGGGACCTGTACGCGACTCTTCATGTTTTCAACACAGTCAGTTCCAGTAGCTTCCAACTTTTCATAGCCTCAATCCCGTCACAAGTCTGGACTAAAGCACACTTCCTTCATGACGTCTGAAGCGTTTTTGACAGATGTAGTCAGTGTGGATGACCACAGGTCGTCAACTGCCAATATTTGTTTTGGACCCCTAAAAGCAGTAGCCTGCACTTCACTCACAGTATCCAAACTGCCCAGAGTCAGTCCTTCTTCTATCATCTCTGTCAAATGGGAAGATACCACCACGAATGGGTGTCTGACTGAAGAAGTTTTCCTGAACACAGACCTTTTCATGTTCACCGGTATGGAAGTCCCAGACTAGGGCTCTGTACGTGACTCTTCATGTTTTCCACTCAGTCAGTTCCAACATCTTCCAATTTTCCACAGCTTCAACACTTTTGTGAGTCCATTCGAAAGCACACTTCCCTCATGACGTTTGAAGCATTTTTTGAGGGTTTTTTTTTAATTTTTTATTTTTTCAGAGTAACAGTATTCATTATTTTTGCACCACACCCAGTGCTCCATGCAATCCTTGCCCTCTACAAAACCCACCACCTGGATCCCCCCAACCTAAAGCATTTTTGACATAGGTTGACAGTGTGGTTCACCACAGGTCGTGCTCTGCCTATATGTGATTTGGACCCCTAAAAACCGTAGCTGCACTTCACCCACAGTATCCAACCAGCCCAGAGTCCGTTCTTGTTCTGTCTTCGTTCCTCAACTGAGAAGACACTGCTATGAATGGGTGTCCGCCTGAAGGAAATTCCCTAAACAGAGACCATCCTATGGTCACCGGTAAGGGCCCTGTACGTGACTCTTCATATTTTCAACACAGTCAGTTCCAACAGCTTTCAACTTTCCACAGCCTCAACCCTGTCATGAGTCCGTCCTAAAGCATACTTCCTTCTCGACATTTGAGGTGTTTTCAACTGAGGTAGACAGTGTGGATGAGCACAGGTCTTACTCTGCCACAATACATTTTGGACCCCTAAGAGTCGTAGCCTGCACTTCACTCACAATATCCAACCTGCACAGAATCCTTTCTTGTTCTATCTACTTTCCTCAACTGGGAAGACATGGCAATGAATGGGTGTATGCCTGCAGGGGTTGGCCTAATCAGAGAACTTCCTATGGTCACCAGTATGGAAGTCTGAGACTGGGGCTCTGTACGCGACTCTTCATGTTTTCAACAAGTCAGTTCCAACACCTTCCATCTTCCGACAGTCACAACCATGTTGTTAGTCCGTCCAAGAGTACACTTCCCTCAAGACATTTGAACCGTTTTCGACAGAGGTAAACAGTGTGGATGACCACAGGTGGTGCTCTGCCAATATACGATTGAGACGCCTATGAGCCATAGACTGCACTTCACTCCCAGTACCCAACCTGCCCAGTGTCCATCCTTGTTCTATCTTCTTTCCTCAACTGGAAAGACACTGCCAGGAATAGGTGTCAGCCTGTAGGAGTTTCCGTGAACACAGACCTTCCTATGGTCTCCATAATGGAAGTCCCAGGCTAGGGCTCTGTACGCAACTCTTCACGTTTTCAACACAGTCATTTCCAACAACTTCCAACTTTTCACAGCCTCAACCCTGTCGCAAATCCGTCCTAAAGCTCACTTCCCTCATGACATTTGAAGCACTTTAGACTGAGGTAAACAGTGTGGATGAGCACAGGTCATGCTCTGGCAATATTCGTTTTGGACGCCTAAGAGCCATAGACTGCACTTCACAGACATTATCCAACCTGTCCAGAGTTCGTCCTAGTTCTATCTTCTTTCCTCAACTGAGAGGACACTGCCATGAATGGGTGTACGCCTGTAGGAGTTTGCCTGATCAGAGACCTATGGTCACCGGTATGGATGTCCGAGACTGGGGCCCTGTACGTGACTCTTCATGTTTTCAACAAGTCATTACCAACACCTTCCACCTTCCGACAGCCTCAACACTGTCTCTAGTCTGTCCAGAGGATACTTGCATCACGAATTTTGAAGTGTATTCAACAGAGGTAGACAGTGTGGATGACCACAGATGGTGCTCTGCCAATATACGATTTAGACGCCTAAGAGCCGTAGACTACACATCACATCCAGTAGCCAACCTGCCCAGTGTCCGTCTTGTTCTATCTTCTTTCACCAACTGGGAAGACACTCCCATGAATATGTGTTCGCCTGAAGGAGTTTCCCTGAACACAGACCTTTTTATGCTCACCAGTATGGACGTCCGAGACTGGGGCTTGATTCGTAACTCTTCATGTTTTCAACACAGTCCGTTCCAACAGCTTCCAACTTTACACAGCCTCAACACTGTCGTGAGTCCATCCTAAAGCACACTTCCCTCACGACTTTTGAAGCATTTTTTACTTAGGTAGACAGTGTGGTTGACCACAGGTCGTGCTCTGCCTATATGTGATTTGGACCACTAAGAGCCGTAGCTGCACTTCACCCACAGTATCCAACCAGCCCAGAGTCCGTTCTTGTTCTGTCTTCGTTCCTCAACTGAGAAGACACTGCTATGAATGGGTGTCCACCTGAAGGAAATTCCCTAAACAGAGACTATCCTATGGTCACTGGTAAGGGCCCTGTACATGACTCTTCATGTTTTCAATACAGTCAGTTCCAACAGCTTCCAACTTTCTAGAGCCTCAACCCAGTCGCGATTCCGTCCTAAAGCACACTTCCTTCATGATGTTTGAACTGTTTTCAACTGAGATAGACAGTGTGGATGAGCACAGGTCTTGCTCTGCCACTATATGTTTTGGACCCCTAAGAGCTGTAGCCTGCATTCACTCACAGTATCCAAACTGCCCAGATTCAGTACTTGTTCTATCTTCTCTGTCAAATGGGAAGACACTGCCATGAATGTGTGTCTGGCTGAAGGAGTTTCCCTGAACACAGACCTTCCTATGGTCACTGGTATGGACGTCCGAGACTGGGGCCCTGGACGCGAATCTTCATGTTTTCCACACAGGCAATTCCAACAGCTTCCACCTTCTGACAGCCTTGAACCCTGTCGCTAGTCCGTCCAAGAGCACACTTCCCTCACGATGTTTGAAACCATTTCGACAGAGGTAGACAGTGTGGTGAACACAGGTGGTACTCTGCCAATATACGATTTAGATGCCTATGAGCCATAGACGGCACTTCACACCCAACCCACCATGCCCAGTGTCCGTCCTTGTTCTATCTTCTTTCCACAACTGGGAAGACACTGCCATGAATGGGTGTCAGCCTGAGGGAGTTTCCGTGGACACAGACTTTCCTATGGTCACCGTAATGGAAGTCCCAGGCTAGGGCTCTGTAAGCGACCCTTCATGTTTTCAACACAGTCATTTCCAATAGCTTCCAACTTTTCACAGCCTCAGCCCAGTCGCGAGTCCGTCGTAAAGCACACTTCCCTCACAATGTCTGAAGCACTTTCGACTGAGGTAGACAGTGTGGATGACAACAGGTCGTGCTCTGCCAATATACGTTTTGGAGGCCTAAGAGCCATAGCCTGCACTTCAAAGACATATCCAACCTGCCCAGAGTCCGTCCTTGTTCTATTTTCTTTCCTCAACTGAGAGGACACTGCCATGAATGGGTGTACTCCTGTAGGAGTTTGCCTGATCAGAGACCTACCTATGGTCACCGGTATGGACATCCGAGACTGGGGCCCTGTATGTGACTCTTCATGTTTTCAACAAGTCAGTTCCAACATCTTCCTCCTTCACAGCCTCAAGTATGTCGTTATTCTGTCCAAGAACACACTTCCCTCACGACTTTTGAAACGTTTTTGACAGAGGTAGATAGTGTGGATGACCACAGGTGGTGCTCTGCCAATACACGATTAAGATGCCTAAGAGCCATAGACTGCACTTCACTCCCAGAACCCAACCTGCCCAGTGTCCGACCTTGTTCTACCTTCTTTCATCAACTGGGAAGACATTACCACGAATGTGTGTCCACCTTCCTATGGTCACGGATATGGATGTCTGAGACTAGGGGTCTGTACACGCCTATTCATGTTTTCCACACAGTCAGTTCCAACAGCTTCCACCTTTTGACAGCCTCAACCCTGTCGCGAGTCCTTCCTAGAGCACATTTCCCTCAAGATGTTTGAAGTGTTTTTGACACAGGAAGACAGTGTGGATGACCACAGGTCGTGCCCTTCCAATATATGTTTTGGACGCCTAGGAGCCGTAGCCTGCTCTTCACTCCCTGTATCCAACCTGCCCAGAGTCAGTCCTTTTTCTATATGCATTCCTCAACTGGGAAGACACTGCCACAAATGGGTGTCTGACTGAAGAAGTTTTCCTGAACATAGACCTTTTCATGGTCACCAGTATGGAAGTCCCAGACTAGGGCTCTGTACGTGACTCTTCATGTTTTCCACTCAGTCAGTTCCAACAGCTTCCAACTTTCCACAGCTTCAACCCTGTCATGAGTCCAGCCTAAAGCACACTTCCCTCACGACATTTGAAGCGTTTTCGACATAGGTAGACAGTGTGGTTGACCACAGGTCGTGTTCTGCCAATATACCTTTTGGCCCCCTCAGAGCCATAGCCTGCACTTCACTCACAGTATCCAACCTACACAGAGTCTGTCCTTCTTCTGTCTTCTTTCCTCAACTGAGAAGACACTGCCATGAATGGGTGTCCGCCTGAAGGAATTTCACTAAATGGAGACCATCCTATGGTCACTGGTAAGAGTCCTGCATGCGATTCTTCATGTTTTCATCACAGTCATTTCCAACAATTTTCAACTTTCCATAGCCACAATCCTGTCGTGAGTCCATCCTAAAGCACACTTCCCTCATGACATTTGAGGCATTTTTGATAGACATAGACAGTGTAGATGACCACAGGTCGTAACCTGCCAAGATACATTTTGGACACCTAAGAACCGTAGCCAGCACTTCACTCATAGTATCCAACCTGCCCAGAGGCCGTCCTTGTTCTATCTTCTTTCCTTAACTGAGAAGACACTGCCACGGATGGGTGTCCGCCTGAAGGAGTTTCCCTGTACAACGACCTTCCTATGGTCACCGGTAAGGGCCCTGTATGCGACTCTTCATGTTTTCAACATAGACAGGTCCAACAGCTTCCAACATTCCACAGCCTCAAACCTGTCGAGAGTCTGTCCTATAACACAATTCCCTCCGATGTTTCAAGTGTTTTCAGCTGAGGTAGGCAGTGTGGATGAGCACAGGTCGTGCTATGCTACTCTAAGTTTTGGAACCCTAAGAGCCGTATCCTGCACTTCACCCACAGTCCAACCTGCCCAGAGTCCGCTCTTGTTCTATCTTCTTTCCTCAACTGGGAAGACACTGCCAAATTGTGTGTCTGGCTGAAGGAGTTTCCCTGAACACAGACATTCCTATGGTCACTGGTATGGACGTCAGAGACTGGGACCCTGTACACGACTCTTCATGTTTTCAACCCAGTCATTTCCAACAGCTTCCAACTTTGCACAGCCTCAACCCTGTGGCGAGTCCATCCTAAAGCACATTTCCCTCACAACGTTTGAAGCGCTTTTGACTGAGGTAGACAGTGTGGATGACAACAGGTCGTGATCTGGCAATATATGTTTTGGAGGCCTAAGAACCGTAGCCTGCACTTCACAGACATATCCAACCTGCCCTGAGTACGTCCTTGTTCTATCTTCTTTCCTCAAAATGAGAGGACACTGCCATGAATGGGTGTATTCCTGAAGGAGTTTGCCTGATCAGAGACCTTCCTATTGTCACCGGTATGGACGCCTGAGACTGAGGCCCTATACGTGATTCTTCAATGTTTTCAACAAGTCAGTTCCAACACCTGCCTCCTTCTGACAGCCTCAACAACGTCGCTCGGCTGTCCAAGAACACACTTCCCTCACAATGTTTGAAGCGTTTTCAACAGAGGTAGGCAGTGTGGGTGACTACAGGTGGTGCTCTGCCAATATACGATTTAGATGCCAAAGAGCCATAGACTGCACTTCACTCCCAGTACCCAACATGCCCAGTGTCCGTCCTTGTTCTATCTTCTTTCCTCAACTGGGAAGACACTGCAATGAATGTATGTCAACCTGAAGGAGTTTCCCTGAACACAGACCTTCCTATGGTTACCGGTATGGATGTCTGAGACTAGGGGCCTGTACACACCTATTCATGTTTTCCACACAGTCAGTTCCCACAGCTTCCACCTTTTGACAGTCAACGTGTCGTGAGTCCCTCCTAGGGCACAATTCCTTCAAGATGTTTGAAGCGTTTTCAATACAGGAAGACAGTGTGGATGACCACAGGTCGTGCCCTTCCAATATATGTTTTGGAAGCCTAAGAGCAGTAGCCTGCACTTCACTCCCAGTATCCAACCTGTGCAGAGTCCGTCCTTGTTCTATCTGCATTCCTCAACTGGGAAGACACTGCCACAAATGGGTGTCTGACTGAAGGAGTTTTCCTAAACACAGACCTTCCTATGGTTGCCGTTATGGAAGTCCCAGACTAGGGCTCTGTACGTGACTCTTCATGTTTTCCACTCAGTCAGTTCCAACAGCTTCCAACTTTCCAAAGCCTCAACCCTGTCATGAGTCTATCCTAAAGCACACTTCCCTCACGACGTTTGAAGCGTTTTTGACAGAGGTAGACAGTGTGGTTGACCACAGGTCATGTTCTTCCAATATACATTTTGGCCCCCTCAGAGCTGTAGCCTGCACTTCACTCACAGTATCCAACTTACACAGAGTCCGTCCTTCTTCTGTCTTCTTTCCTCAACTGAGAAGACACTGCCATGAATAGGTGTCCGCCTGAAGGAATTTCCCTAAACAGCGACCACCCTATGGTCACCGGTAAGGGCCCTGCAAACGATTCTTCATGTTTTCATCACAGTCATTTCCAACAATTTTCAACTTTCCATAGCCTCAATCCTGTCCTAAAGCACACTTCCCTCACGATGTTTGAAGCATTTTCAATAGACGTGGACAGTGTAGATGACCACAGGTTGTGACCAGCCCATATATATCTTGGACCACTAAGAGCCGTAGCCAGCACTTCACTCACAGTATCCAACCTCTCCAGATTCTGTCCTTGTTCAATCTTCTTTCCTCAACTGAGAAGACACTGCCATGGATGGGTGTCTGACTGAAGGAGTTTCCCTGAACACAGACCTTCCTATGGTCACCAATAAGGGCCCTGTATGCGACTCTTCATGTTTCAACACTGACAGGTCCAACAGCTTCCAACATTCTACAGCCTCAAACCTGTTGAGATTCCGTCCTAAATCATAATTCCCTCATGACGTTTGAACTGTTTTCAACTGAGGTAGACAGTGTGGATGGGCACAGTTCATGCTCTGCCACTAAACATTGTGGACCCTTAAGAGCCATAGACTGCACGTCACTTACAGTATCCAACCTGCCCAGAGTCCGCTCTTGTTCTACCTTCTTTCTCAACTGGGAAGACACTGCCACGAATGTGTGTCTGCCTGAAGGAGTTTCCCTGAACACAGACCTTCCTATGGTCACCATATGGACATCCAAGATTGGGGCCCTGTAAGCGACTCTTCATGTTTTCCACACAGTCAATTCCAAAAGCTTCCACCTTCCTACAGCCTCAACCCTGTCGCTAATCCGTCCAAGGGCACACTTCCCTCACGATGTTTGAAATGTTTTTGAGAGAAGTAGACAGTGTGGTGACCACAGGTGGTGCTCTGCCAATATGCAATTTATGCCTATGAGCCTAGACAGCCCTTCACACCCAACGCAACATGCCCAGTGTCCCTCCATGTTCTATCTTCTTTCCGAAACTTGGAAGAAAGTGCCAGGAATGGGTGTCAGCCTGAAGGAGTTCCCATGAACACAGACCTTCCTATGGTCACTGTAATGGAAGTACCAGGGTAAGGCTCTGTACGACTCTTCATGTTTTCAACACAGTAATTTACAACAATGTCCAACTGTGCGCATCCTCAACCCTGTCGTGAGTCTGTACTAAAGCTCACTTCCCTCAAGAAGTTTGAAGTGCATTCGACTGAGGTAGACAGTGTGGATGACCACAGGTCGTGCTCTGGGATTATTCGTTTTGGAGGCCTAAGAGCCATAGCCTGCACTTCACAGATATTATCCAACCTGCCCAGAGTCCGTCCTAGTTCTATCTTCTTTCATCAACTGAGAGGACACTGCCATGAATGGGTGTACAGCTGAAGGAGTTTGCCTGATTAGAGATGTTCCTATGGTCACCGGTATGGACGTCCGAGACTGGGGCTCTGTAAGCGACTCTTCATGTTTCAACAAGTCAGTACTAACACGTTCCACCTTCTGACAGCCTCAACACTGTCGCTAGTCCATCCAAGAGCACACTTCCTTCAAAATGTTTGAAGCATTTTCGACAGGGGTAGACAGTGTGGTTGACCACAGTTCATGTTCTGCCAATATACCTTTTGCCCCCTAAGAGCCGTAGCCTGCACTTCACTCACAGTATCCAACCTACACAGAGTCTGTCCTTCTTCTGTCTTCTTTCCTCAACTGAGAAGACACTGCCATGAATGGGTGTCCGCCTGAAAGAATTTCCCTAAACAGAAACCATCCTATGGTCACCGGTAAGGGCCCAGGATGTGATTCTTCATGTTTTCATCACAGTCAGTTCCAACAGCTTTCAACTTCCATAACCTCAATCCTGTCGCGATTCCATCCTAAAGCACACTTCCCTCACGATGTTTGAAGCGTTTTCGATAGACATGGACAATGTAGATGACCACAGGTTGTGACCTCCCAAGATACATTTTGAACCCCTAAGAGCCGTAGCCAGCACTTCACACACACTATCCAACCCGCCCAGAGTCCGTCCTTGTTCTATCTTCTTTCCTCAACTGAGAAGACACTGCCATGAATGGGTGTATGCCTGAAGGAGGTCCCTGTACAACGACCTTCCTATAGTCACTGATAAGGGCCCTGTACACGAATCTTCATGTTTTCAACACAGGTCCAACAGCTTCCAACATTCCACAATCTCAAACCTGTCAAGAGTCCGTCCTAAAGCAAAATTCCCTCATGACGTTTGAACTGTTTTCAACTGAGATAGACAGTATGGATGGGCACAGGTCGTGCTCTGCCACTATACGTTGTGGACCCCTAAGAGCCGTAGCCTGCACTTCAATCACAGTATCCAACCTGCCCAGAGTCCACTCTTGTTCTATCTTCTTTCATCAACTGGGAAGACACTGCCAGGAGTGGGTGTCTGACTGAAGGAGTTTCCCTGAGCACAGACCTTCCTATGGTCACTGGTATGGACGTCTGAGACTGGGGCCCTGTAGGCGACTCTTCATGTTTTCCACACAGTCAATTCCAAAAGCTTCACCCTTCCAACAACCTCAAACCTGTCGCTAGTCCCTCCAAGAGCTCACTTCCCTCACGATGTTTGAAACATTTTCGACAGAGGTAGATAGTGTGGTGACCACAGGTGGTGCTCTGTCAATATACGATTAAGACTCCTAAGAACTGTAGACTACCCTTCACTCCAGTACCCAACCTGCCCAGTGTCCTTCCTTGTTCTATCTTCTTTCCTCAACTGGGAAAACACTGCCACGAATGTGTGTCACCCTGAAGGTGTTTCCCTGAACACATACCTTCCTATGGTCACCGGTATGGATGTCTGAGACTAGGGCCTTGTACGAGCCTATTCATGTTTTCCACGCAGTCAATTCAAACAGCTTCCACCTTTCGACAGACTCAACCCTGTCGCATGTCCCTCCTAAAGCACAATTCCCTCATGATGTTTGAAGCGTTTTTGACACAGGAAGACAGTGGGGATGAACACAAAACGTGCCCTTCCAATATATGTTTTGGACGCCTAAGGCAAGTACCTGCTCTTCATTCACAGTATCCAACCTGCTCAGATTTCTTCCTTGTTCTATCTGCTTACCTCAACTGGAAAGACACTGCCATGAATGGATGTCTGACTGAAGGAGTTTTCCTAAACACAGACCTTCCTATGGTCACCGTTTTGGAAGTCCCAGACTAGGGCTCTGTACGTGACTCTTAAAACGTTTTCCCCTCAGTCAGTTCTAACAGATTCCAACTTTCCACAGACTCAACTCTGTCACGATTCCAAACTAAAGCACACTTCCCTCACAACGTTTGAGGCGTTTTCGACATAGGTAGACAGATCGGATGACCACAGGTCGTGCTCTGCCAATATACGTTTTGGACCCCTTAGAGCCATAGGCTGCACTTCACTCACAGTATCCAAACTGTCCAGAGTCCGTCCTTCTTCAATCTTCATTTTTTCAACATAGTCAGGTCCAACAGCTTCCACCTTTCGACAGCCTCAAACCTGTGGCAAGTCTGTCCTAAAGCACACTTCCCTCACCACATTTGAAGCGTTTTTGACAGAGGTAGACAGTGTGGATGGCCACATGTCGTGCTCCGCCAATATAAGTTTGGGTCACCTAAGAGCCATAGCCTGCACTTCATTCACAGTATCCAAACGGCCCAGAGTCCAGCCTTGTTCTGTCATGTCTCTTCCACTGGGAAGACACTGCCATGAACGGGTCTCCACCTGAAGGAGTTTCCCTGAACAGAGACCTTCCCATGGTCTCCAGTATGGATGTCCGAGAGTGGGGCCATTTATGTACCTCTTCATGATTTCAACACAGTCATTTCCAACAGCTTCCATCTTTTGACAGCCTGAACCCTGTTGCGAGTCCATCCAAAAGCACAGTTCCCTAATGGTGTTTGAAGCGTTTTCAACAGAGGTAGACAGTGTGGATGACCGCAGGTCTTGCTCTGCCAAGATACGTTTCGGTCATATCTAAGAGTTGTAGCCTGCACTTCACTCACATTATTCAACCTGCCCAGAGTCCGTCCTAATTCTATCTTCTTTCTTCAACTGCAAAGACACTGCAATGAATGGGTGTCCACCTGAAGGAGTTTCCCTGAACTGAGACCTTTCTATGGTCATCGTTATGGAAGTCCCAGACTAGGACACTGTACACAACTCTTCATGTTTTCAACAAAGTCACTTCCAACAGCTTCCACCTTTCAACAGCCTCAACCTTGCCACGAGTCTGTCCTAAAACAACACTTCCTCACGACATTTGAAGTGTTATCAACAGAAGTAGACAGTGTGGATGACCACAGGTCGTGCTCTGCCAATATGTGTTTTGGACGCCTAAGTGCCAGAGCCTGCACTTCACTCACAGTATCCAAACTACCTAGAGTCCATCATTGTTCAATCTTCGTTCCTCAATGGGAAGACACTGCCATGAATGGGTTTCTGACTGAAGAAGGTTCCCTGAACACAGACCTTCTTATCATCACCGGTATGGATGTGCGGGACTAGGGCCCTCTATGTGACTCACATTTTCAAGACAGTCATTTCCATAAGATTCCACCTTTCAATAGCCTCAACCCCGTCACGAGTCCGTCCTAAATCACACTTTCCTCACTTCGTTTGAAGTGTTTTCAACAGAGGTATACAGTGTGGATGACCACAGGTAGGGCTTTGCCAATATACAATTTGTACGCCTAAGAGCCATAGCGTGAACATCACACACAGTATCCAATCTGCCCAGAGTCCATCCTTGTTCTACCTTCTTTCCCCAAATGGGAAGACACTACCACAAATGGTTGTGGGCCTGACGGAGTTTCCCTGAACACAGACCTTCCTATGGTCACAGGTAAGGTCCTCCGAGACTGGGGCCCTGGACCTGTCTTTTCGTGTTTTCAAGACAGTTCCAACAGCTTCCACTTTTTGACAGCCTCAACCCTATCACGAGTCTGTCCTAAGGTACACATACCTCACGACATTTGAAGCGTTTTCCACAGAGGTAGACAGTGTGGATGACCACATTACGTGTTCCTCCAATATACGTTTTGGATGCCTAAAAGCCATAGACTGCAGCTCACTCACAGTATCCAACCTGCCCAGAGTCCACCCTTGTTCTATCTTCTTTCCTCAACTGGGAAGACACTGCCATGAATGGGTGTTCACCTGTAGGAGGTTCCCTGAGCACAGACCTTCCTATCGTCACCAGTATGGATGTCCTAGACTAGGGCCATGGATGCAACTCTTCTTGATTTCAACACAGTCAGTTCCAATTGCTTCCAACATTCAACAGCTTCAACCCTGTCGCGAATCCACCCTAAAGTACACTCCCCTCAGGACGTTTGAAGCATTTTCGACAGAGGTAGACAGTGTGAATTACCACAGGTCGTACTCTGCAAATATACGTTTTGGATGCCTAAGAGCTGTAAAAAGCACCTCACTCACTGTAGCCAAGCTGCCCAGACACCGTCATTGCTCTATCTTCTTTCCTCAACTGGGAAGACACGGCCACGAATGGGTGTCTGCCTGAAGGAATTTCCCTGAACACAGACCCTCCTATGGTCACCGAATGGACATCCGAGTTGGGAGCCCTGAACGTGACTCTTCATGTTTTCCACACAGTCAGGTCCAACAGCTTTCACCCTTCGACAGTCTCAACCCTGTCACGAGTCTGTCCTAGAGCACACTTCCCTCATGAAGATTGAAACGTTTTCAACAGAGGTAGATAGTGTGGATGAACACATGTCGTGCTTGCCAAAATCTGATTTTGATGCCTAAGAGCCATAGACTGCACTTCACTCACAGTATCCAACCAGCTCAGAGTCCATTCTTCTTCTATCTTCTTCCCTCAATAGGGAAGACACTGCCACGAATGGTTGTCTGCCTGAAGGAGTTTCCCTGAACACAGACCTTCCTATGGTCACCAGTAAGGATGTCCGATACTAGGGCCCTGTACTGGACACTTCATATTTTCAACACAGTCAGTTCCAACAACTTCCACCTTTAGACAGCCTCAACCCTGTCATGAGTCCGCCCTAAAGCACACTTCCCTCATGATCATTGAAGCGTTTTTGACAGAGGTATATAGTGTGGATGACCACATGACGTGCTTGCCAATATCGGATTTGGATGCCTAAGAGCCATAGCCTGCACTTCATTCACAGAATCCAAACTGCCCACAGTCCGTCCTTGTTCTATCTTCTTTCCTCAACTTAGAAGCCAATGCCATGAATGGGTGTTCACCTGAAGGAGTTTCGCTGAACACAGACTATCCTATCTTCACCAGTATAGATGTCTGAGACTAGGGCCCTTTACGTGACTCTTCATATTTTCAACAAAGTAAATTCCAACTGCTTCCACCTTTCGACAGCCTCAACCCTGTCGCAAATCCGTCTTAAGGCACACTTCCCTCACGACATTTGAAGCGTTTACAACAGAGGTAGACAGTGTGGATGACCACAGGCTGTGCTCTGCCAATATAAGTTTTCTACACCTAAGAGCCGTAGACTGCACATCACTCACAGTATCCAACCTGCCCAGAATCCGTCCTAGCTCTATCTTATTCCTCAACTGGGAAGACACTGCCAGAAATGGATGTCAGCCTGAAAGAGTTTCCCGGAACGCAGACCTTCCTATAGTCACCAGAGTGGATGTCTGAGTCTGGGGCCCTGTATGGGACTCTTCATGTTTACAACACAGTCAGTTCCAACAGCTTCCACCTTTAGACAGCCTCAACCCTGTCTTGAGTCTGCCCTAAAGCACACTTCCCTCATGACCAATGAAGCGTTTCAACAGAGGTAGATAGTGCGGATGACCACATGACGTGCTGCCAATAGATGCCTAAGAGCCATGGAGTGCACTTCACTCACAGTATCCAAACTGCCCACAGTCTGTCCTTGTTCTATCTTCTTTCCTCAGCTTAGAAGACAATACCACAAATGGGTGTTCACCTGAAGGAGTTTCACTGAATACAGACCTTCCTATCTTCACTGGTATAGACGTCCGAGACTAGGGCCCTGTACACGACTTTTCATATTTTCAACAAAGTAAATTCTAACTGCTTCCACCTTTCGACAGCCTCAACCCTGTCGCGAATCCGTCTTAAGGCACACTTCCCTCATGATATTTGAAGCGTTTTCAACAGAGGTAGACAGTGTGGATGACCACAGGTTGTGCTCTGCCAATATATGTTTTCTATGCCTAAGAGCCATAGACTGCACATCACTCACAGTATCCAACCTGCCCAGAGTCTGTCCTAGCTCTATCTTCTTTCCTCAACAGGGAAGACACTGCTGGGAATGGGTGTCAGCATGAAGGAGTTTCCCAGAACACAGACCTTCCTATAGTCACCAGTGTGGAAGTCTGAGTCTGGGATCCTGTACCGGACTCTTCATGTTTTCAACACAGTCAGTTCCAACAGCTTCGACCTTCGGACAGCCTCAACCCTGCCATGAGTCCGTCCTAAAGCACACTTCCCTCATGACGTTTGAAGCGTTTTCGGCAGAGGTAGTCAGTGTTGATGACCACAGTTCATGCTCTTCCAATATACATTTTGGATGCGTAAGAGCCGTAGATTGCAATTCACTCTCAGTACCTAACCTGCCAGAGTCATCCTTGTTCTATCTTCTTTCTTCGACTGGGAAGACACTGCCAAGAATGGTGTCCACCTGAAGGAGTTTCCCGGAACACAGACATTCCAAAGGTCACTGGTATTGACGTAAGAAACTATGGCCCGGGGGAGACAAGATGGCGGGGAAGTAGGAGGAGGCGCCTTTTCAACCTGTACCCTAAAGTGAGCTGATTATCTACCAAAGAACTCCAATCATCCATAAAATCAGCCTGAGATCAGAATTATACACGTCTGGATCTCTATGGGGCAGAAGACGCCAGTGGGCAGGTAAAGTGGAGTGGGAAGGTCGGACTGATATCTGAAGATAAACAAAAGGGGGAGGGAGCCACCAGAGGCGACCAATAGAAAAGTAATACCCCTAATATGAGAGTGCCCAGCATCTGGGGACCAGCATTAACTTGGAGACTGGTTGAAAGCACGTCAAAAGAGTAAAGGATTGCGGGGGGGAATTGGGGTGGCTAGGGACAGGGGCTTAAGTCCCCGGACCCAGGACAGCCTCCTCTGGCGCTGAGCCAGAGAGAGTGCTGCAGAGAAACCAGGTCTTGGTCCCTGAGCCACCAGTGCGCCCGAGATTGCATGCGGTCTGGCTCCTGTGAGGGGCTGGGAGCCACGCCAGAGGGCAGACCACAGAGCCCTGCTAAAGAGCCTAAGACGTGCACGGCCCTCACCCTCCCCTGAGAGAGGTGTACAAAGGCCCACCCAGTGCTCTTAGACACACGCCATTCTACCAGAGCCTGAGACTTGCGCCCCAAACTCTCCCCTGAGAGAGGTGCGTGAAGGCCCAGCCTGGTGTTTTCGGACATGCGCCCCACTCTCAGAGCCTGAGACGAATTCGCGTGACACACAGTGTCCCCTGAGAGAGGGGCGAACAGGTCGGGCGCTCTTAAACCCAGAAAGAACAGGGACTCCCAGCCCGGGCCAACAGGAAAATCTCAGTGTGCGATCACTGCTTGAAACCTCTCTGGCAGTCTGGAGCTTCCCAGATAGCTGCTGCTGCTGTGGTTTGGGGTACAAGCAGAAGATCCTGCATCCCCAAGGACCTCGACTCGGAACCTGCTCTGCCAGTGGCCAAGGGGGAATTTATATGGGCTCTGCAGCAAGATTGAGGTTTCTCTCTGAGAGGGAGGTCGGGGTGCAGTTTGCTTCCCTCTAAACCTACAAAAAAAAATCAAAAGCAGTCAAGGCAGGAGAAGGGAAAAAAAAGGGGGAACAAACATAAAAATCTCCAGAGAACAAAAGCCTGAAAAAACCGGTTTCCTCAGAGCCCACCCCCTTGAGGGGGGTGGAAGGACTTAACTCAGGGAACATCATTGACTGAAAACCCACGTGGCATCACCCTCCCCCAGAAAACCAACCAGGAAAGAAAAAAAAAAAAAGACTA
>NW_019154150.1:4594843-4617101 GCF_002288905.1 Enhydra lutris kenyoni
ATGCTCCACAAATAAGTGGAGCATAACAAATAGCATGGAGGACAAGGGGAGTTAGAGAGGAGAAGGGAGTTGGGGGAAATTGGAAGGGGAGGTGAACCATGAGAGACTATGGACTCTGAAAAACAATCTGAGGGTTTTGAAGGGGCAGGGGGTGGTAGGTTGGGGATCCAGGTGGTGGGTTTTAGAGAGGGCATGGATTGCATGGAGCACTGGGTGTTGTGCAAAAATAAGGAATACTGTTATGCTGAAAATTTAAAAAATATAAAACTAATGATGTACTGTATAATGCCTAACATAACATAATAAATAAAATCCAAGGCTAAACATCCAACTACAAAATATTGGTTCAAAAATATTGTATTTTTTCTAATTGTATTTTCATAAAATGGAATACTATGCAGTCATAAATAATTGTGAAATATATTTATTGATATGAAAGAATATCAATGAAATGCCATTGAGTAAAAACACCAATAATAGAATACAAAATAGAAAGTTATCTACCACTTTGTATAAAGAGTAGGATTACTGGTGATTTATTTAATTACTCTTCATTCGGTGATTATTTATTGAGGGCCTACTACGTATGAGGCAATGTTTTGGGCTTTAGGGATAAATAATACAAAAATGTTCCCTGATTAATTTTTTGTCTTTACTAAGAAATCAGGGTGCGTTCAGGGTGGTATGACCATGGACTCCTGTGGTTAACGGTTTTGTCTTTTCTAACCTTTTTTTTTTTCTACAATGAACTACTCATACTACCTCTTTTGAAAACTAATTTCTAAATGAAGTTTAAAAAATTCGAAAAAAAAACGAAGTAACCTCTTTTGAAAAAGAATAAACCTATTAATAAATGATGATAAAATACTTAATAATAAATCTGTATTTTAAGAGTGTATGTATATATAATGATTAAGTAATGGTATATATTCAGTAAAGAAATCTCCCATTGAATAGGTTAATTCTAGGAGATGACATGGAATAGAAAAGGAGATGATGTTTGTTTTTAACTTCTATATATCTTGAATATTTGAATTTATTAAAATGGGACATATATTTTTTGTAGAACTAATCACTAAGTAAAGTGTAATATAAGATTAAAAAAAAAAAAGTTGCCCTGTAGGCAACTCTTCATGTTTTCAACACAGTCAGTTCCAACAGCTACCACTTTTAGACAGCCTCATCCCTGTCACAAGTCCGTCCTAAAGCACAGTTCACTCACGAAGTTTGAAGCGTTTCGACAAGGTAGACAGTGTGGATGACCACAGGTCGTGCATGCCAATATTCGATGTGGTTGCCTAAGAGCCATAGACTGCACTTCTCTCACATTATCCAACCTGTCCAGAGACCGTCCTTCTTATATCCTCAATCCTCAACAGGGAAGACACTGCCACAAATGGGTGTCCTCCTGATGGAGTTTCGCTTATCACAGACCTTCCCATGGTCACCGGAATGGACGTCCGAGATGACGGCCCAGTACACGACTCTTCATATTTTAAACACAGTCAGTTCCAACAGCTTCCACCTTCCAACAACCTGAACCCTGTCGCAAGTCCGTCCTAAAGCACATTTCCCTCATGACGTTTGAAACATTTTCGACAGAGGTAGACAGTGTGGATGACCACAGGTCATGCTCTTTGAATATACGTTTTGGACGCCTAAAAGCTGTAGCCTGCACTTCACTCACAGTATCCAACATGCCCAGAGTCCTTTCTCTTTCTATCTTCTTCCCTCAACTGGGCATCCACTGCCATGAATGGGTGTGCACCTGAAGGAGTTTCCCTGAACACAGACATTCCTATGGTCACCGGTATGGACGTCCGAGACTAGGGCCCTAACACGCCAATTCATGTTTTCCACACGGTCAGTTCCAACCGCTTCCACCTTTTGACAGCCTCAACATTGTCGTGAGTCTGTCTGAGAGTGTCTTCCCTCATGACTATTGAAGCATTTTTGACAGAGGTAGATAGTGTGGATGACCACATGTTGTGCTTGCCAATATCTGATTTAGAGCCATAGACTGCACTTCACTCACAGTATTCAACCTGCCCAGGGACTATCACAGTCAGATATGCAAAGCAATCTTGGGCTCCTGCTTGTGACTGCGTGCTCCTTGGATGCATGGAGTAAGGACTGGAATGGGTGGTCAGCTGGCTCTATCTTTTGACTCCCTCTGATTCCTCCGTTCTGAAGAGCAGATGGCAGGGGCGGGCATAGTGTTCTGCTGATCCTGGTAAGGCCATTTTCAGAGCATATTCAGGGAATAGTGACCGAAGGACCAGTTGCAAACACAGGAGCATCCACAGAATGTAATCCACTGCTTCCCCTGAACGATTGCTATCTCTAGTCACTGGCTTGAAGGGCAGTGAAATATCTAAGGACAGACGCAGTTCCTCTTCTTTCTAAAATAGGAATGGAAGCCTCTGGCTGACCAACTCTCTGGTGTAGCCAGTGGAGCTTTCCCATTGTCTGAATCCAGACTTGTGTCTTAGTGCTGAGAAAGCCAACTCGTTAGGAGACTGGGCTAGTGCTTCTATCCTGAACATCATTGTACCTTTGTAAAGAGAGGGTTAGGGGGTGCACACGACTTTGGGGAGGGGCAGAGTGAGAGAATCGTTATGGAGACTCCCCACAGAGCACGCAGCAGGACAAGGACGTTCCATCCCACCACCCATGAAATCATGACCTCGGCTGCAACCAAGAGTCAGATACTTAATGCACAGAGCCCACCAGGTCCTCCTATCTTTTTCACCATTTCTGTAACTAGAGGGGCCCTACGAATCATTCTGTGTCCGTGTCAAAGAGCCATATTCTGCCTTGAAAGAGGAGACTCCCACAGACTTCTCAGGACTGTGGTTATGTTGCAGCCCAGAGCCCCTCCAAGTTGGGTTTCAGAACACCTGGCACATCCGGAAACTTCAGGTGTCTGAAGAGGCTCGGCAGGAAACACTGGTGGAGAGGCCAAATGAGCCGTTTTGATGAGAGATGGCCTCATTCCTGGAGCAAGGGGAAACAAACTTAATTGTCTCCTTCCCTGGTGGAATTTTCTGTTTGTTTCACTTTCTGTGCAGATCCCCATAAAAGGCACTCCCATAAACTTCCATATTTCGAACTCTGTCTTGGTTCACATTCAGGGGTCATGGAGCTCTCACTCTCACAAAATCATTGCAGATTTTGATGAATCCTCGCTCTTTTTCTGAGTTCAGCCACCATAGTTGGTGTCTGATATCACCCCACAAAACGATGGTCCTCCAACCCAGTGCAGGCTCTGCATATGGTCCAGTGCTTAGTGCACCAATGATCAGCCATACAATCACCAAACACAATCTCTTTCTCACTGACTGCACTGTATAGAACACACAGCAAGGCACACCCCATGGGCCCCACGAAGCCTCTGTACACTGACGCATTCCATCACACGCCACAGCACCAACTGCACATACACATCATGCACAATCGCCTGCCTACACTGCACCAAGAGATCACACACACACAGCACACATACAACCTACACCCATAGGCTACAAAGAGCGCACACCCATACAGGCATACACCACACACACACCCCTCCCAGAGAGAAGACAGACATAGACACGGCCCTCACTCGTCACACAGAAAACTCACCGAAGACACATACACCGCACAAGGGCCACACCCAAGACTCTCGCAGGATAAACGGAACACATGGGTTTTCACAGTCTATGTGTGAGTATGGTATATGGGTGGTACCTGTCTCTGGGGTCCTTACCTGTGTTGTTGTTGTAGGTGTTGTATGACTCTTCAGGGAACTGTGTGTTCCATTTCTCGAATTTCTTGGTGGTATGCATGTCTGGTGTCATGGGACAATTTGGGTGTCCTTTGTGTGTCCTGCCATTGTAGTGGTGTGGTACATGGGTGATGTCTGCCTGTGTGTGTGTGGCGTATTTCGTTTTTGTGGCTGTAGGCTTTGGGTGGGTGTGTGGCCATGTGTCCATGTGACATATGTGTTGTGTGTGAGAGGTGTACGTGTGATGTGTTTGTGAGGTCCAGGCGAGGGGACTGAGTCCATGAGGTAGGAGTGTGGTGTCTGTCGTGCGTGTGAGTTTTGGTAGGATATGGACTGTGTGTGCCTTCGATGAGTTTGTGTGTAACATCGACATTCCATGCAGGTGATCTATATGTGTAGTATGTATGGGGCATTTTGGGGGTGACTCTGTTGCATTGGAGGTCGATGAAATGGGTGTGAATGGTGTATATCTGCAGTGCATGGATTTGGATGGGTGTGTGGCGTGCATTGTGTTTTGCATGCATTGTGTGTGCGTTTGTGTGTGTGTGTTTGTGAATATTGTGAACTTGGGGATTGTTTTCTATGTTTCCCTGTGAGACTTGTGCTCCATTTATCCTGCGAGAGTCTTGGGTGTGGCCCTTGTGCAGTGTAGGTTGCATCAGGGCCCTGCATGTGGTGATGGGGTGGTTATATGCATTCATGTGTGTGTGGTGTAGGTTTGCTGTGTGTGGTGTATGTGTCTTCTGTGAGTTTTCTCACAGAAGACTGACGGTCGTGTCTATGTCTGTGTTCTCTCTGGGAGGGGTGTGTCTGTGTGATGACCACAGATCGTGCTCTTCCAATATAGGTTTTGGACCCCTAAGAGCCGGAGCCTGAACTTCACTCACAGTATCCAACCTGCCCTGAGTCCGTCCTTGTTCTATCTTCTTTCCTCAACTGATAAGACACCGCCATTAATGGCTGTCCACCTGAAGGAGTTTCCCTAACAGAGACCTTCCTATGGTCACCGGTAAGGGCCCTGTATGCGACTCTTCATGCTTTCAAGACAGTCAGTTCCAACAACTTCCACCTTCCAACAGACTCAACCCTGTCATGAGTCCATCCTAAAGCACACTTCCCTCACGAAGTCTGAAGTGTTTTTGACAGAGTTAGAAAGAGCGGATGACCACAGGTGGTGCTCTGCCAATATACGATTTCGATGCCTTAGAGCCATAGTGTGCACTTCACTCACAGTATCCAACCTGCCTAGAGTCCATCCTTGTTCGATCTTCTTTCCTGAACTGGGAAGACTGCCACGCAGGTCTGTCCACCTGAAGGAGTTTCCCTGAACACAGACCTTCCTAGGGTCACTGTTATGGAAGTCCCAGACTAGGGCTCTGTACATTACTCTTCATGTTTTCCACTCAGTCAATTTCAACAGCTTCCAACATTCCACAGCTTCAACCCTGTCGCAAGTCCCTCCTAAAGAACACTTCCCTCATGACATTTTAAGTGTTTTCAACACGGGAAGACAGAGTGGATGACCACAGGTCGTGCCCTACCAATATATGTTTTGGACACCTAAGGTCCGTAGCCAGCACTTCACTCACAGTATCCAACCTGCCCAGAGTCTGTCCTTGTTCTATCTTCTTTCCTCAACTGGGAAGAACCTGGACGAATTGGTGTCTGCCTGATGGAGTTTACCTGAATGCAGACCTTCCTATGGTCACCAGTATGGACGTCTGAGTCTAGGGCCCTGTACACGACTATTCATGTTTTCAATAAATTCAGTTCCAACAGTTTCCAACTTTCCACAGCCTTAACTCTGTCGCGAGTCCATCCTAAAGCACACTACCCTCACGATGTTTGAAGCATTTTCGACATAGGTAGACAGTGTGGATGACACAGGCTGTGCTCTGGCAATATAGGTTTTGGAGGCCTAAGAACCGTAACCTACACTTCACTCATAGTATCCAACCTGCCCAAAGTCCGTCTCTCTTCTATCTTCTTTCCTCAACTGTGTTATCACTGACATGAATGAGTGTCTGCCTGAAAGAATTTTCCTGAAAACAGACCTTCATACGTTCCCCGTTATGGAAGTCCCAGACTGGGGCTCTGTACGTGACTCTTCATGTTTTCCACTCAGTCAGTTCCAACAGCTTCCAACTTTCAAAAGCCTCAACCATGTCGTGAGTCTGTCCTAAAGCTCTCTTCCTTCATGACATTTAAAGCATTTTCAACAGAGGTAGACAGTGTGGATGACCACAGGTCTTGCCTGACAATACATATTTTGGATGCCTAAGAACCCTAACCTGCCTTTCACTCACAGTATCCTACTTGCCCAAAGTCCGTCCTTCTTCTATCTTCTTTCCTCAACTGGAAAGTCACTGGCACAAATGGGTGTCTGCCCTAAGGAGTTTTCCTGAAAACAGACCTTCCTATGGTCACTGTTATGGAACTCCTAACTACAGCTCTGTACGTGACCCTTCATGTTATCAACACCGTCAGTTCCAACAGCTTCCAAGTTTCCATAGCTTCAATCCTGTCACGAGTCCGTCCTAAAGCACACTTCCCTCATGACGTTTGGAGCGTTTTAGACAGAGGTAGGCAGTGTGGATGACCACAGGTCGTGACCTGCCAATATATGATTTAGATGCTTAAGTGCTGTAGACGGCACTTCACTCACAGTACCCAACCCGCCCAGTGTCCGTCCTTGTCCTATCTTCTTTCCTAAATTGGGAAGACAGTACCACGAATGGGTGTCTGCCTGAAGGAGTTTCGTGAACACAGACCTTCCTGTGGTCACTGTTATGGAAGTCCCAGACTAGGGATCTGTATGTGACAATTCATGTTTTCTACACAGTCATTTCCAACAACTTCCAACTTTGCACAGCCTCAAACCTGTCGTGAGTCCTTCCTAAAGCACACTTCCCTCGGGATGTTTGAAGAGCTTTCGACTGAGGTAGACAGTGTGGATGACCACAGGTCATGCTCTGCCAACATACGTATTGGATGCCTAAGAGCTGTAGCTTGCACTTCACTCACAGTATCCAACCTGCACAGAAACTATCCTTGTTCTATCTTCTTTCCTCAATGGGAAGACACTGCCACGAATGAGTGTCTGCCTGAAAAAGTTTCCCTGAACACAGACCTTCCTATGGTCACCGGTATGGACATCCGAGTCTAGGGCCCTGTAAGTGACTCTTCATGTTTTCCACACAGTCAGTTAAAACAGCTTCCACTTTTCGACAGCCTCAACCCTATCTCTAATCCCTCCTAAAGCACACTTCCCTCACGATGTTTGAAGCGTTTTCAACAGAGGTAGACAGTGTGGATGACCACAGTTCATGCTCTGCCAATATACAATTTAGAAGCCTAAGAGCTGTAGACTGCTGTTCACTCACAATATTGAAACTGCCCAGTGTCCTTCCTTGTTCTATCTTCTTTCCTCAACTGGGAAGACACTGCCATGAATGGATGTCCACCTGAAGGAGTTTCCCTGAACACAGACTTTCCTATGGTCACCAGTATGGACGTCTGAGACTAGGGGCCTGTACGTGCCTATTCATGTTTTCCACACAGTCAGTTCCAACAGCTCCACCTTTCGACAGCCTCAACCCTGTTGCGAGTCCATCCTATAGCACACTTCCTCATGATGTTTGAAGGGTTTTTGACAAGGAAGACAGTGTGGATGACCACAGGTCATGCTCTGCCAATATAAAATATCAACACCTAAGAGCCATAGACTGCACTTCACTCACAGTATCCAACCTGCCCAGAGTCCGTCCTTGTTCTATCTTCTTTCCTCAACTGAGAAGACACTGCCATGAATGGGTGTCTGCCAGAAGGTGTTTCCCTAACAGAGTCCTTCCTATGGTCACTGGTAAGGGCCTTGTACGCGCCTATTCATGTTTTCAACACAGTCAATTCCAACAGCTTCCAAGTTTCCACACCCTCAACACTGTCGTGAGTGCGTCCTAAAGCACACTTCCCCCACGATGTTTGAAGCATTTTCAACTGAGGTAGACAGTGTAGATGACCACAGGTCTTGCCTGCCAATATATGTTTTGGCCCCCTAAGAGCCGTAACCTGCACTTCACTCACAGTATCCAACCTGCCCAAAGTCCGTCCTTGTTTTATCTTCTTTCCTCAACTGGGAAGACACTGGCACGAATGGTTGTCTGCCTAAAGGAGTTTTCCTGAACACAGACCTTCCTATGGTCACCGTTATGGAAGTCCCAGACTGGGGCTCTCTACTTGACTCTTCATATTTTGAACACGGTCAGTTCCAACAGCTTCAAAGTTTCCATAGCTTCAATCCTGTTGTGAGTCCATCCTAAAGCACACCTCCCTCACGATGTTTGGAGCATTTCAACAGAGGTAGGCATTGTGGATGACCACAGGTCGTGACCTGCCAATATACGTTTTGGACCCCAGAGAGCCTGAGCCTGAGAGCTGCACTTCACTCACAGTATACAACCTGCTCTGACTCCGTCCTTGTTCTTTCTTCTTTCCTCAACTGAGAATACACTGCCATTGATGGGTGTCCACCTGAAGGAGTTTTCCTGAACCCATACCTTCCTATGGTCACCAGTATTTACGTCTGAGCCCGGGGACCTGTACGCGACTCTTCATGTTTTAAACACAGACAGTTCCAACAGCTTCCACCTTCCAACAGACCTAACCCTGTCATGAGTCCATCCTAAAGCACACTTCCCTCACAACGTTCAAATCATTTTCGACAGAGGTAGACAGTGTGGATGACCACAGGTGGTGCTCTGCCAATATACGGTTTAGAAGCCTAAGAGCAGTAGACTGCACTTCACTCACAGTATCGAACCTGCCCAGTGTCCGTCCTTGTTCTCTCTGCTTTCCTCAACTGGGAAGACACTGCCACGAATGTGTGTCTGCCTGAAGGTGTTTCCCTGAACACAGACCATCCTATTGTCACCAGTATGGACATCTGAGACTAGGGCTCTGTACACAACTCTTCATGTTTTCAACAGAGTCATTTCCAACAGGTTCCAACTTTGCACAGCCTCAACCCTAGATTGGCATAGCACGACCTGCAGTCATCCAATCTACCTCTGTTGGAAACACTTCTCATGTCGTGGGGCAAGCATGTTTTAGGATGTACTCATGACAGTTTTGAGATTGTTGAAACATGGAAGCTGTTGGAACTGACTGTGTTGAAACATGAAGAGTCGCATACAGGGCCCTTGTATGGGACGTCCATACCAGTGACCACAGGAAGGTTTCTGTTCAAGGAAACTGCTTCAGGCGGACACCCAATTTTGGCAAATTCTTCCTAGTTGAGGAAAGAAGATAGATCAAGATCGAACACTAGGCAAGTTGGATACGGTGAGTAGGTGGAGGCTACAGCTCTTTGGCTTTCAAAACCTATATGGAAGAGTTCAAACTGTGGTCATACAAAATGTCTACCTCTGTAGGAAATGCTTCAAACATCGTGAGGAAAGTGTGCTTTAGGACAGACTCGCGACAGTTTTGGACTATCGGAACATGGAAGCTTTTGGAACTGACAGTGCTGAAATCATGAAGAGTCGGGTACAGGGCCCTAGTGTCGGATGCCCAAAGCGGTGACCATAGGAAGGTCTGTGTTCAGAGAAACTCCATGCAGACACCCATTCATGGCAGTGTCTTCCCAGTTGAGGTAAGAAAAGAGAATAAGGATGGCTTATGGGCACGTTGCATACTGTGAGTGAAGTGTAGTCCAGCACTCTTAGGCTTCCAAAATGTAGATTGGCAGAGCACGACCTGTGGTCATTCAAACTGTCCACCTCTGTCGAAACCTCTTCAAACATAGTGAGGGAAGTGTGCATTAGAACGGACTCATGATAGTTTTGAGACTGTCGAAACACGGAAGTGGTTTGTACTGAATGTGTTGGAACCATGAAGAGTCACGTACACGGCCCTAGTCACGGACATCCATATCGGTGACCATAGAATGGTCTGTGTTCAGTGAAACTGCTTCAGGCGGACACCCATTCGTACAGTGTCTTCCCAGTTAAGGAAAGAGGATAGAACAAGGACCGACTCTGGACCGGTTGGATACGGTGAGTTAGTGGAGGCTACCGCTCTTAGGCTTCCAAAACAAATAATGGAAGAGCACGACCTGTGGTCATACAAACTGTCTACCTCTGTCGGAAATGCTTTAAATGTCGTGGGTGATGTGTGCTTTAGGACGGACTTGCGAGTGTTGTAAGATGGTCTAAACGTGGAAGCTGCTGGTACTGATTGTGTTGAAACCATGAAGAGTCGTGTACAGGGCCCTAGTCTCAGACATCCATACCGATGATCATAGGAAGGTCTGTGTTCGGTGAAACTGCTTCAGGTGGACACCCATTTGTGCAGTGTCTTCCCAGTTGAGGGAAGGAGATAGAACAAGAATGGACACTAGGCAGGTTGGATACAGTGATTAAGTGGAGGCTACGGCTCTTATGTTTCCAAAACCTATATTGGAAGAGCACGACCGCTGGTCATCCAAAGTGTCTAACTCTGTAAGAAACGCTTCAAACGTTGTGAGGGAAGTGAGCTTTAGGACAGACTCGTGACAGTTTTGAGACTGTCGAAACATGGAAGCTGTTGGAACTGACGGTGTTGAAACCATGAAGATTGCGTACAAGGCCCTCGTCTCAGATGTCTATACCGGTGACCATAGGAAGGTCTGTGGTTAGTGAAACTACTTCAGACATGCACCCGTTCTTTCCAGTGCCTTCCCAGTTGAGGAAAGAAGATAGAACAAGGACGGACTCTGGGCAATTTGGAAACGGTGAGTGAAGTGCTGGCTACAGCTCTTAGGCTTCCAAAAGTTATATTGGAAGAGCACGAACTCTGGTCATCCAACTGTCTACCTCTGTCGAAAATGCTTGAAAAGTCATGAGGGAAGTGTGCTTTAGGACGGACTTGCAACAGCTTTGAGACTGTGGAAACGTGGAAGCTATTGAAACTGAATGTGTTGAAACCATGAAAAGTCGCGAACAAGGCCCTCGTCTTGGAGGCCCATGTGGGTGACCATAGGAAGGTCTGTGTTCAGTGAACTGTTTCAGGTGGACGCCCATTCTTGCCAGGGTTTTCCCAGTTGAGGAAAGAAGATAGAACAAGGACGGACTCTGGGCAGGTTGGATAATGTGAGTTAAATGCAGCTACGGGTCTTAGGCTTGAAAACATATATTGGAAGAGCACGACGTTTGGTCATTCAAACTGTATACCTCTTTCGGAAACACTTCAAACACGGTGAGGGAAGTGTGTTTTAGGACGGACTCGCGACAATTTTGAGACTGTGGAAACTTGGAAGCTGTTGGAACTGACTGTGTTGAAACCATGAAGAGTCGTGTACAGGGCCCTAGTCTCGGACTTCCATACCGGTGATCATATGGAAGTCTGTGTTCAGTGAAACTACTACAGGCAGACATCCATTCATGCAGTGTCCTAGCAGTTGAGGAAAGAGGTTAGAACAAGGACGGACTGTGGGCAGGTTGGATACAGTGAGCAAGTGGAGGCTACAGCTCTTAGGCTTCCAAAATTATAGTGCAAGAACACGACCTGTGGTCATCCAAACTGTCTACCTTTGTAGGAAATGCTTCAAAAGTCGTGAGGGAATTGGGCATTAGATAGACTCACGACACTTTTCAGACTGTCCTAACGTGTGAACTGTTGGAACTGACAGTGTTGAAACCAAAAAGAGTCATGTAAACAATCTGAGGGTTTTGAAGAGGAGGGGGGTGGGAGGTTGGGGGAATTAGGTGGTGGATATTAGAGAGGGCACAGATTGCATGGAGCACTGGGTGTGGTGCAAAAACAATGAAAACTGTTACACTGAAAAGAATAAAAAATAAATAAATAAATAAAAATAAAATTTAAAAAAAAGAGTCATGTACAGGGCCCTCGTATCGGACGTCCATACTGGTGACCATAGGATGGTCTGTGGTCTGGGACTCTGCTTCAGGCGGGCACCCATTCATGGCAGTGTCTTCCCAGTTGAGGAAAGAAGATAGAACAAGGACGGACTCTGGGAATTTTGGAAAATATGAGTGAAGTACAGGCTATGGCTCTTAGGCGTCCAAAACATATATTGGCAGAGCACATCCTTTGGTCATCCACACTGTCTTCCTCTGTTGAAACGCTTCGTCGGGCCCACAGGGTGTGCCTCGCTATGTGTTCTGACTCTTGAGAAGTCTGTGGGAGTTTCCATGACCATTGAATGAGAGCCAAGACACATTTCGAAATATGAAAGGTTATGGGAGTGCCATTTATGGGGATCTGCACAGAAAGTGAAACAAACAGAAAATTCAACCAGGGAAGGAGACAACTAAGTTTGTTTCCCCTTGCCCCAGACTGAGGCCACCTCTCATCCAAACCGCTCGTTTGGCCTATATACCAATGTTTCCTGCCGAGCCTCTTCAGAAACATGGCGTTTCTGGATGTGCTGGGTGTTCTGAAACCCAACTGGGAAGGGCCCTGCACTGCACCATAACCACAGTCCTGAGAAGTCTGTGGGAGTCTCCTCTTTCAAGGCAGCATATGGCTCTTTGACACAGACATGGAATGATTCGTAGGGCCCCTCTAGTTACAGAAAAAGAGAAAAAGATAGAAGAACCTGGTGGGCTCTGTGCGTTAAGTATCTAACTTTTGGTTGCAGCCGAGTTCATGGACTCATGGGTGATGGGATGGAACATCCTAGTCCCGCTGCATGCTCTGTGGGGAGTCTCCATGAGGATTCTCTCACTCTGCCCCTCCCCCAAGTCGTGCGCACCCCCCAACCCTGCCTTTCCAATGAAACAACGATGTTCAGAATGGAAGCACTAGCCCAATCTCCCAACGAGTTGACTTTCTCAGGACTAAGACACAAGTCTGGATTCAGGCAATGGGAAATCTCCAGTTGCTACACCAGAGAGTTGGTCAGCCAGAGGCTTCCATTCATCTTTTAGAAAGAAGAGGAACCGCATCTGGCCTTAGATATTTCTCTGCCGTTCAAGCCAGTGACTTTTAGAGTTAGCAGTTGTTCAAGGGAAGCAGTGGTGGATTACTCTCTGTGGAAGTTCCTGTGTTTACAACTGGGCCTTCGGTCAATATTCCCTGAATATGCTCTGAAAAAGGCCTCACCAGGACCGGCAGAATACTCTGCCCACCCTCTCCATCCAGTCTTCAGAACGGAGGCATCAGAGGCAGTCAAAGAATAGAGTCAGCTGACCACCCATTCCAGTCCTTACTCCATGCAGCCAAGCAGCATGCAGTCACAAGCAGGAGCCCAAGATTCCTTGGCAATATCTGACTGCTCCCACTGAGCACAGGACCACAAAGGAAACTTGCCACCAACCAATGAGTGCTGGTTTGTCAATGACACCTCCATATCCCAGGAATGTAAGCCAAGGGAAGATTCAAAATTCAGCAAGTTTGGGAGAAGAGCTACAGGAGGGCCAATGTGCTCCATTCCAATGGGAATGAAATCAATCTGACAATTGTATTAACTCTGTTTCCCTTTGCTACGGAAAGGTGACCAGGAGTTTCTGAGAACCTCCAGCCCAGTCTCTAATGCCATATGACAATCCCCTATCCCTCCCCATGTCCATGTATTTCTCAGACCAGATTGTAGCGGATCCTGGGGCCCAACCTAATGTACAGGCTCAAGGTCTCGGCCAGACTCCCAGGTTCACGGAGACACAGGATTAGAATGGCCTCAGGCTGAAGCTAGTATGGAATGAGAAGCAATGCATGGAAGTGGATACCGAGGGCCAGATTTCTTCAGTTCAGAGGAGCATGTGATGATGTCGAAAAGGAAGGGACTAGCAAGCACACTTTCCTAGCGAGCTGCCCATATCAGGAATAATGTAGTTTGGGCAAAGGGAACCTGCAGAGGCTACACCTGGGAGCCCTGTCAGCATGTGGCCTGGGTCCTTTCTGCCAAAAGACAATGAAAGCTTCTGGCCCTGGCTCCTTCTCCTGTCCTTCCCATACTGACTACTGTTAGGAGTGGCTCAGGGAGAGCTGCGGTGCTTTGTGGGGCGACTCTCAAGTGTTTGGAACTGGGACTCAGTGCAGTCTACCAGGCAAGGGCTCTTTCAGAGCAAGCCCTGCCATGCAACATTCTGGGCAGTGATGAACAATCTCTTCTTCCTCATGAAGGCATGTCAGTCAGCTTGGGGAAGTAGACAACCTGGCTATGCATAAGCAGGCTGACAGCAGCCACCCTAGAAGGAAGCAGAACTCTGTGTGTGTGTGTGTGTGTGTGTGTGTGTGTGTGTGTGTGTGTGTGCGTGTGTGACTATTTGTGTGGTCAGTGTTATTTCAGCATGGTTTGAATCTGACAGATGTTATGACTCTTGAGGTGGTTGTGTGTTTCCATAGTTGTGATGAAAATATGAGTGTATCTCTGTGCTAATGGTGTGTTGAGTGCATGCAGTTCATGAGTCCTATGGATAGGGTGTGTGTCTTGTGTGTTTTACGTGGTGTTGGTGTGTGATGCAGATGTGTTTCGTATGGTGGCTATTTGATGTTTCTCCAGCGCATATGGGTGGGGGGTAGGTGGTGTGTACGCATGATATCCATGCACTATGTTAGTGGGGAATGTGTTGTGTGTGGGTTGTTTGTGTTCTTTTCTTCTGGTGTGTGTGTGGTGTAGATTAGGGTGGACTAGGTGGGTTGAGTTTGCAGTATATATGGTGTGTCCATGCCGTGTGGGGTTTGCCCATTAATGTGGTCTCTGTGTGGTACGCTTGTGGGAGATGCCTAGTGTGCGTGGTGAATCACGGTGTGTGTATGGTGTTTGTGTTGTGTGTGCATGGCGTGCTTGTGGGTGGGATAGTGTTGTGAGCTTCTGGTATAGAAGTGGTGTGTGTTGTGATGTGATCCCTGCATATGGAGTGTATGCACATAATTTATGCTGTCTGTGCGGTGTGCTTTGATCCATGTAACAGATGGCTGTGTGTGTTGGTTTTGGCATGGGTTCACAGTGTGTGTTTGGCATATGTCTGGGGTGTGTGTGATGAATATGAGGAATTCCTATGGTACATGTGTAGTGATGTGAGGTGTGGGTGAGGGATTGAGTTGTGGTATGTAGGCAGTGGATGCGTGGATTGTGGGTGTTGAAAGTGCCGTGATTCCTTTGTTACCTGTGGAGTGTGTGTGAGGGGAGTAGGTGACTTGATTGCCTATATTGGAGTGGTGTGTCTTGGTGGTGCGGTTGTGCGTTTGTGTTTTGTATGGGTGGTGTGTGCAGGAGATATATGTTCTGGGTAGAATAGGTATAGTGAGTGTGGAGCATAGGGTCATGTGTGTGGTCTCAATGATGTGGGTAGGGGTGTGTGTGTGTTCTCTAGGTTGTCTATATCATGTGTATATGGTTTGTGATGGACATGCGCCAGATGGGACAACAATGAGTGGAATGAATCGGTTGGGTGTGTGTTAAACAAGTGGTTTCAGTTTGGGGTGTGTGAGGGTGTTTTTGCTGGGCAGAGTTTGGATGGCATGAGGTGTGTGTTGGCGCTGTAGGGATGGCGTGTGTTGCAGGTATCATGTGCCAGTGAGAGAGGTGTTGCCTATGTCTGCTGTCCTTCCTGTGTGTGTGTGTGTGTGTGTGTGTGCGCGCGCACGCACTCTGAGTGCTGTGTGTGGTGTTCATGGGTTTTCACAGTCTATGTGTGTGTGTGGTATATGGGTGGTACCTGTCTCTAGGGGCCTTACCCGTGTTGGTGTTTGAGGTGTTGTGTGACTCTTCAGGGAACTGTGTGTTTTGTTTCTCGAATTTCTTGGTGGTATGCATGTTTGGCATCGTGGGATGTTTTGAGTGTCCTGTGTGTGTCCTGCCATTGTAGTGGTGTGGCGCATGGGTGATGTCTGCCTGTGTGTGTGTGGCGTATTTCGTTTTTGCGGAGTGCATGCCTGTAGACTTTGGGCGGGTGTTTGGCCATGTGTTCATGTGACATACGTGTTGTGTGTGTGAGCTGTACGTGTGATGTGTTTATGAGGTCCAGGCGAGGGGAGTGTGTCGTCCATGAGGTAGGAGTGTGGTCCCTGTCGTGCATGTGAGCTTTGGTAGGATATGGACTGTGTGCCTTCAATGAGTTTGCGTATAACATCGACGTTCCATGTAGGTGATCTATAGGTGTAGATTGTATGGGGCATTTTGGGGGTGACTCTGTTGAACTGTAGGTTGATGAAATGGGTGTGAATGGTGTATGTCTGCAGTGCATGGTTTTGGATGGGTGTGTGGCGTCAATTGTGTGTTTTGCAAGCATTGTGTGTGCATGTGTGTATCTGTGTGTGTTTGTCTGTGTGTTTGTGAGTGTCGTGAACTTGGGGATTGATTTCTATGTTTCCTTGCGAGGCTTGTGCTTGGTTTCTCCTGTGAAAGTCTTGGGTGTGGCACTTGTGCTGTGTAGATTGCATTGGGACCTGCGTGTGGTGACGGTGTGGTTATATGCATTGTGTGTGTGTAGTGTAGATTTACTGTGTGTGGTGTATGTGTCTTCTGTGAGTTTTCTGTGTGACAAGTGAGGGCCGTGTCTATATCTGTGTTCTCTCTGGGAGGGGTGTGTGTGTGTGGTGTATGCCTGTATGGTTGTGCTCTCTTTGTAGCCTAGGCGTGTAGGTTGTATGTGTACTGTGTGTGTGATCTCCTGGTGTGGTGTCAGCAGGCGATGGGTTGTGCATGACGAGTATGTGCAGTCGGTGCTGTGGCATGTGATGGAATGCGTCAGTGTACAGGGGCTTTGTAGGGCCCACGGGGTGTGCCTTGCTATGCGTTCTATACAGTGCAGTCAGTGAGAGAGAGATTGTGTTTGGTGATTGTATGGCTAATCATTGGTTCACTAAGCACTGGACCTTACACAGAGCCTCCACTGGGTTGGAGGACCATCGTTTTGTGGGGCGATATCAGACACCAACTATGGTGGCTGAACTCAGAAAAAAAGCGAGGATGCATCAAAATCTGGGACTATTCTGTGAGAGTGAGAGCTCCATGACCCCTGAATGTGAGCCAAGACACATTTCGAAATATGGAAGGTTACGGGAGTGCCTTTTATGGGGATCTACACAGAAAGTGAAACATACAGAAAATTCAACCAGGGAAGGAGACAACTAATTTGTTTCCCCTTGCCCCAGGAATGAGGTCACCTCTCATCCAAACCGCTCGTTTGGCTTATACACCAATGTTTCCTGCCAAGCCTCTTCAGACACCTAATGTTTCCGGATGTGCCAGGTGTTCTGAAACCCAACTGGGAGGGGCCCTACCCTGAAACATAACCATAACAGTCCTGAGAAGTCTGTGGGAGTCTCTTCTTTCAAGGCAGCATATGGCTCTTTGACACAGACACGGAATGATTTAGGGCCCCTCTAGTTACAGAAAAAGAGAAAAAGATAGGAGCACCTGGTGTGCTCTGTGCATTAAGTATCTGATTCTTGGTTGCAGCCGAGGTCATGGTTTCATGGTTGGTGGGATGTAACGTCCTTATCCTGCTGCGTGCTCTGTGGGGAGTCTCCACGAGGATTCTCTCACTCTGCCCCACCCCCACTTCGTGCGCACCTGCCAACCCTATCTTTACAACAATACAATGATGTTCAGAATGGAAGCACTAGCCCAGTCTCTGAAAGAGTTGGCTTTCCCAGCACTAAGACACAAGTCTGGATTTGAATGATGGGAAATCTCCACTGGCTACACCAGAGAGTTGGTCAGCCAGAGTCTTCTATTCCTCTTTTAGAGAGAAGAGAAACTGCGTCTGGCCTTAGATATTTCTCCACCCTTCAAGCCAGTGACTAGAGATAGCAGTCATTCTGGGGAAGCAGTGGTGGATTACTCTCTGTGGACGCTCCTGTGTTTGCAACTGGGCCTTCGGTCATTTTTCCCTGATTATGCTCTGAAAAGTGCCTCACCAGGATTGGCAAAATACTCTGCCCGCCCCTGCCATCTGCTCTTCAGAAAGGAGGTATCAGAGGGTGTCAAAAATAGAGCCAGCTGACCACCCATTCCAATCCTTACTCCATGCAGCCAAGAAGAACGCAGTCACAAGCAGGAGCCCAAGATTGCTTGGAAATATCTGACCCTGACGAACTCTGGGAAGGTTGAATACTGTGAGTGAAGTGCAAGCTACGGGTCTTATGCGTCCAAGACTTATAAATGAAGAGCGTGACCTGTGGTCATCTACAAGGTCTACCTCTGTCAAAAATGTTTCAAACGTCGTGAGGGAAATGTGCTTTAGGACGGACTCATGACAGGGTTGAGGCAGTCGAAAGGTGGAAGCTGTTGGAACTGACTGTGTTGAAAACATGAAGAGTCGTGTACAGGGCCTTAGTCTCTGACGTCCATACAGGCAATGATACAAAGGTCTGTGTTCAGGGACACTCCTTCAATTGGACACCCATTCGTGGCAGTGTCTTCCCAGTTGAGGAAAGAAGTTAGAACAAGGACGGATTTTGGGCAGGTTGGATACTGTGAGTGAAGTGCAGGCTACGGCTCTCAGGCGTCCAAAACGTATATTGGCAGAGCACGTCCTGTGTTCAACCACACTATCTACCTCTGTTGTAAACACTTCAAACATCGTGAGGGATGTGTGCTTTAGGACGGACTTGTGACAGGGTTGAGGCTGTCGAAAGGTGAAAGCTGTTGGAACTGACTGTGTTGAAAACATGAAGAGTCCTGAATATGGCCCCAGTCTCAGACATTACGGTGACCATAGGAAGGTTTGTGTTCAGGGAAACCCCTTCAGGTGGACGCCCATTCGTGGCAGTGTCTTCTCAGTTAAAAAAAGAAGATAGAACAAGGACGGACTCTGGGCAGGTTGGATAATGTGAGAGAAGTGCAGGCTACCGGTCTTTGGAATCCTGTACGTATATTGGCAGAGTAATGCCTTCAGTCATCCACACTGTCTACCTCTGTCGAAAACACGTCAACCATCATGAGGGAAGTGTGCTTTAGGACGGACTCACGACAGGGTTGAGGCTGTCAAAAGGTCGAAGCTCTTGGATCAGACTGTGTTAAAAACATGAAGAGTCGTATACAGGGCCCTAGTCTCGCAAGACCATACCGGTGACGATAGGAAGGTCTGTGTTCAGAGAAACTCCTTTAGGCGGAAACCCATTCGTGTCAGTGTCTTCTCAGTTAAAAAAAGAAGATAGAACAAGGACAGACTCTGTATAAGTTGGATAATGTGAGTGATGTGCAGGCTATGGCTCTTAGGCGTTTAAAATGTATATTACCAGAGCACGACCTGTGGTCATCCACACTGTCTACCTCTCTCGAGAATGTTTCAAACGTCGTGAGGGAAGTGTGCTTTAGGACGGACACGTGACAGTTTTGAGAGGGTCGCAACATGAAAGCTGTGGGAAATGGCTGTGTTTAAAACATGAATAGTCTAGACTGGGAGACAAGATGGCGGGGAAGTAGGAGGAGGCGCCGTTTCAACCTGTACCCTAAAGTGAGCTGATTACCTACCAAAGAATTCCAATAACCCATGAAATCAGCCTCATATAAGAATTATACATATCTGGATCTCTACAGGGGCAGAAGACGCCAGTGGGCAGGTAAAGCAGAGTGGGAACGTCGGAATGATATGGGAAGATAAAACAAAAGGGGGAGGGAGCCACCAGAGGTGACCGATTGGAAAGTAATACCCCTCATACGAGAGTGCCCTGCATCAGTGGACCAGCATTAACTTGGACACTGGTTGAAAGCACTCAAAAAGAGCAAAGGATCGGGGGGCGGGGGTGTGGAAATTGTGGGAATCGGGATGGTTAGGGAGAGGGGCTTAAGTCCCTGGGCCCAGGACAGCCTCCTCTTGTGCTGAGCCAGAGAGAGAGTAGTGGAGAAACCAGGTCTTGGTCCCTGAGCCGCCAGCACGCCTGAGAAAGCGTGGAGTCCGGCTCTTGTGAGGGGCTGGGAGCCTCGCCAGATGGCAGAATGCTGAGCCATGCTAACAGACCCTGAGATATGTGTGCCCCAAACCCTCCCCTGAGAGAGGTGCTTGAAGGCCCAGCGTGGTGCTCTCAGGCTGCACCCTGCTCTCAGAGCCTGAGATGCGCCCGTGATCCACAGCCTCACCTGAGAGAGGTGTGTGCAAGCCCTGCGCTCTTAGACCCAGAAAGACTCCCATCCCGGGCCAGCGGGAAAATCTCAGTGTGTGATCGCTGCTTGGAACCTCTCTGGCAGTCTGGACAGCCACCGCTGCCATGGTTTTGGGTACAAGCAGAAGATCCTGCCTCTCCTGGGGCCACGACTCGGAACCTGCTCTGCCAGCGGCCAAGGGGGAATTGATTTGGGCTCTGCAGCACCCACAGGGGACCAAAATGAGGCTTCTCTCTGAGAGGGAGGTCAGGGTGCAGTTTGCTTTCCTCTAAACCTACAAAAACATTCAAAAGTGGTCAAGGTGAGAGAAAAAAAAGTGAACAAACATAAACACCTCCAGAGAACAAAAGCCTGAAAAATCCGGTTTCCTCAGAGCCCACCCCCTTGAGCGGGGCGGGAGGACTTAACTCAGGGAACATCATTGACTAAAAACCCACGTGGCACCTCCCCCCCAAGAAAACCAACCAGGAAAGAAAAAAAAAAAAAAAAAAGACGACAAGAGAACAACCACCACTATTTCATGGGACAACTTTTATTGTTAACTCGTTCCCACTATTCTGGTTCATTTTTTTATATATAGATAATTTTTTAACCTGTTTACCATCACAGTTAGATGTCCAGTACATCAAATTCCGTAATAACCATCTAACCTGAACTTTTTGATACATACACCTGTGTTTTCCTTTTGCATTTCTATTTTTTTAATTTTTTTTAATTTTAGTTTAGTGTAGTCGAGTTTATTCCTTTTTTATTTTTATTTTCTAATATTCATATACAGTTAAACTTCAAGGTAATCCCATTTTCCCAATCAATGCTACCCCTATAGGTAAACTAATTTTTAATCCCCTTTTATCTTAGGAAAGTTGAGTCCTTTAACAAAGATATCAAGATACATCCAGGAAGAATCAAAACAACCTTCCTCGCCCACACAGAGAATTTATAACCACTTTCCCATCTTTTTCTTCCGCCAGTCTTTCTGTGTTTTTGTGTTTGTCCTGATAGTATATAACTCTTATAATTGGGGTTCTTTTTGATGAGGTTCTTCCTTTATTTGCTTATATATGTATTTTTTTCTCTTGTCATATACTTTTATCAGTCTTTTTTATTTACATGGAAATTTCTTTTTATTTTATTAGTATTTTTTACTTTTATTTTTTTAATTTCTTTTCAGCATAACAGCATTCATTGTTTTTGCACCACACCCACTGCTCCATGCAATCCATGCCCTCTCTAATACCCACCACCTGGTTCCCCCAATCTCTCACCCCCCACCCCTTCAAAACCCTCATATTCTTTTATCAGTATTTTTGTTTGTCTGTTTTTGTTTGTATACTTCATAAACCTTACATTGGGGTCCATTTGGGCTGAACCTTCTCTTTTATCTTCCATTTCCTCTTTCTCTCTCTCTCTCCTTCTTCTTCTTTTCTTTTTTCTCTCATTTGTGTGGGGAATCATGATTGCTCAGAAGCATTCCAGGGTGCACCTTGACTGCACCACGGTTAATACATCCAGCTACATACGTTCAGTCATCCCTCACCAAAATGACTAGGAGGAGGAATGCCCAACAAAAGAAAAATACAGAGGATGGGCCTTCTGCAACAGAGTTAATGGCTATCAACAGAGACAATATGTCAGAAAGAGAATTCTGGCTACCAATTATCCAGGCAATAGCTAGGTTGGAAAAAGCCATGGATGACCAAACGGAATTGATTAGGGCTGAGCTGAAAGCGACCAGAGAGGATGTTCACAATGTTAGGGCAGAGCTAAAAGCTGCCAGAGATGAGGTTCATAACGCTTTCAATGAGTTCCAATCTAATCTAAATTCTCTCAAAGCTAGGGTAACTGAGACAGAAGATAGAATTAGTGATCTGGAGGACAAACAGATAGAAAGGATCAGGAGGAAGCCTGGAACAAACAGCTGAGAAGCCACGAAAACAGAATCACGGAAATAAATGATGCCATGAAACGTTCCAACGTCAAAATTATTGGAATCCCTGAAGGGGAGGAGAAAGAAAGAAGTCTAGAAGATACAGTTCTTCATGAAAATTTTCCCAATCTCACAAATGGAACCAGTGTTCATGTACTAGAGGCCGAATGGTCTCCCCCCAAGATTATAGATTCCAAAAAACATCAAGACACCTGATAGTCCCTCTTACACTGTTGGTGGGAATGCAAGTTGGTGCAGCCACTTTGGAAAACAGTGTGGAGCTTCCTCAGGAAATTAAAAATAGAGCTTCCGTATGACACTGCCATTGCACTACTGGGTATTTACCCCAAAGATAAAGATGTAGTGAAAAGAAGGGCCATCTGTACCCCAATGTTTATAGCAGCAATGGCCACGGTCGCCAAACTGTGGAAAGAACCAAGATGCCCTACAACGGACGAATGGATAAGGAAGATGTGGTCCATATACACTATGGAGTATTATGCCTCCATCA
>NW_019154150.1:4617201-4619544 GCF_002288905.1 Enhydra lutris kenyoni
GAGGGAAATTGGAAGGGGAGGTGAACCATGAGAGATTATGGACTCTGAAAAACAATCTGAGGGTTTTGAAGGGGAGGGGGTGGGAGGTTGGGGGATCCATGTGGTGGGTATTGGAGAGGGCATGGATTGCATGGAGCACTGGGTGTGGTGCAAAAATAATGAATACAATTACGCTGAAAAAATAAAAAATTTAAAAAAAAAAGAAGAATATTGGAAACATCAAGCCCACTGTAGTTCCAGATGAAGGTATTCTGAAACAGCTAGATGTGTGTGTGTGTGTGTGTGTGTGTGTGTGTGTGTGTGTGTGTGTGTGACAGAAACTATTAAAGGTTGTTTTTCAGGGATTTTATATCCCACACACACATATACACATACATTCTCATGCTAACAAAGAACAGATTTTTGGGGGAAAAACCCTACTGTGTTATCCAAAACTCATGCAAACCATCAGGTAAATTGTTTCTTTTCTTTCATTGAATGCTTATGTTTCAATTAAATGGACATTTGTTTTTGTTCACACCATTACTGTACTCCCTTAATATGTTGAAGGAATTCCCCATCTGCTAAGGTAAAACTGATATTATATAATGAATATTCTATTATATCTAGCCAAAAGCTATGATATAATCACTATCCTAGACTACGTTTCCAGTTAGGTAGAGATGCAGGTTAGTTCCATCAATTAGACACACATCCTTACCAAAATTGGCTTCAAAGAGAAAAAGGCTGTGTAGACTATGTATTTGGTAGAGAGTGGTGATAATAGCAGGAACAGCAGCAGCCACATTTGTGCCCAAGAGCAATTGTAGCATTTGTAACTCATGTTCAACATCTGCAGTAACCACAGAAGAACATCTAGTGCCCAGAGGTGGCAGCAGAGATGTCTTCCTCTATTAGTTCTGTGATGTGATTGGGGCTGTGTCCCTGGTTTTGTAGCCATCGATTCTGGTTCTTTGACCCTCCTGGAAATTTCATAAGCTACCCAATTTATTTTTAACAAGTTATTCTTCTGTTAAACCAACCAAAGTTGGTTTATGTTGCTTGCAATTAAGAACCATGACTGATGCAAAAATTGACATGAGGAATTATCAAAGACAATAGACTATCAGGGAGATAATCTGAAATTGATTGTCTGGTCCTACTAATTTTGAGGGCAATAAATATCCAAATTCCATAGTTGATTAGAATTATGACAAAGGCCTGCAGTAATGAAACCGCTTATCAAACTATCGTCTGTGGTCTTTTATAATAATGTTGCCGTTGAAGATAAAAATTTGGGGAATCAAGTGGCCAATTACATAGAACAGTATAAATGGTAAGATTAATCACTGTTGGGTGGGAAGGATTTTTCAAGTAGTGGGTGCAAAATAAAAGAAAAAAATGGATGGATAAAAAAAAAAAGCACCACCACAACACCAAGACACTCCACTCCACTATGGGCAATCAAGTCACCTACTCCCCTCACAAACACTCCATACGCAAGAAAGGAATCACAGAACTTTCAGCACTCACAATCCACGCATCCACTGCCTACCTACCACAACTCTACCCCTCACCCACACCTCACATCACTATACATGTACCACAGGAATTCCTCATATTCATTGCACAAACCCCAGACATATGCCAAACACACACAGTGAGCCCATGCCAAAACCTACACACATGGCCATTGGTTACCTGGATCAATGCACACTGCACAGACAGCATAAATTCGTGCATATACTCCATTTGCAGGGATCACATCACAATACACAACATTTCTTTACCAGAACCTCACAACACTTAGCCCATCCACAAGCACGCCATGCACACACAACACAAACATCATACACACACCATTATTGACCATGCACACCAGGCATCTCCCACTAACATACCACACAGAGACCACATTAATGGGCACCCCACCACACACACCATGCACACACCATAGATACCCCAAACTCAGCCCACCTAGTCGACCCGAATCTACATCACACACACACCAGAAGAAAAGAACACAAACAAACCACACACAGCACATACTCCACTAATACAGTGCATGGATATCATGAATCCACACCACCTATCCCCACCCATATTCACTGGAGAAACATCAAATATCCACCATAGGAAACACATCTACATCACACACCCACACCACATAAAACACACAAGACACGCACTATATCCATCGGACTCATGAACTGAATGCACTCAACACACCTCTAGCACAGAGACACACTCACTTATTCAACACACCTATGGAAAACACACAACCACCTCGAGTCAGAACACCTGTCAGATTGAAACCACACTGAAACAACACCGACCACACAGTCACATACAGACACACAGACA
>NW_019154150.1:4619554-4628704 GCF_002288905.1 Enhydra lutris kenyoni
ACACACACACACACACACACACACACACACACACACACACACACACACAGAGTTCTGCTTCCTTCTTGGGTGGCTGGTGTCAGTCTGATTATGCATAGCCAGGTTTTCTACTTCCCCAGACTGACTGACATGCCTTCATGAGGAAGAAGAGATTGTTCACCCCTGTCCAGAATGCTGCATGGCAGGGCTTGCTCTGAAAGAGCCCTTGCCTGGTAGACTGCACTGAATCCCAGTTCCAAACACTTGAGAGTCGCCCCCCAAAGCACCTGAGCTCTCCCTGAGCCACTCCTAACAGCAGTCAGTATGGTAAAGACAGGAAAAGGAGCCAAGGCCAGAAGCTTTCATTGTCTTTTGGCTGAAAGGACCCAGGGCGCTTGCTGACAGGGCACCCAGGTATAGCCACTTGAGGTTCCCTTTGCCAAAGCCCACAGATATTTCTTATTCCTGATATGGGTAGCTCGCTAGGAAAGTGGGCTTGCTAGTCCCTTCCTTTTTGACATCATCACATGCTCCTCTGAACTGAAGAAATCTGGCCCTCGGTATCCACTTCCATGCATTGCTTCTCATTCCATACTAGCTTCAGCCTGAGGCCATTCTAATCCTGTGTCTCCGTGAACCTGGGAGTCTGGCCGAGACCTTGAGCCTGTACATTAGGTTGGGCCCCAGGATCCGCTACAATCTGGTCTGAGAAATACGTGGACATGGGGAGGGATAGGGGATTGTCATATGGCATTAGAGGCTGGGCTGGAGGTTCTCAGAGACACCTGGTCACATTTCCGTAGCAAAGGGAAACAAAGGTAAAACAAATGTCAGATTGATTTCATTCCCATTGGAAAGGAGCACATTGGCCCTCCTGTAGCTCTTTTCCCAAGCTTGCTGAATTTCGAACCTTCCCTTGGCTTACATTCATGGCATATGGAGCTGTCATTCACACAGCCAGCACTCATTGGTCAGTGGCAAATTTCTCTCGTGGTCCTGTGCTCAGTGAGAGCAGTCAGGGTCAGATATTGCCAAGGAATAGTGGGTTCCTGCTTGTGACTGCATGCTGCTTGAATGCATGGAGTAAGGAGTGGAATGGGTGGTCAGATGACTCTATTCTTTGACTGCCTCTGATGCCTCCGTTGTGAAGACTGGATGGTGAGAGCGGGCAGAGTATTCTGCCGGTCCTGGTGAGGACTTTTTCAGAACATATTCAGGGAATATTGACCGAAGGCCCAATTGCAAACACAGGAGCTTCCACAAGGAGTAATCCACCACTGCTTCCCCAGAACGACTGCTATCTCTAGTCACTGGCTTGAAGGGCAGAGAATATCTAAGACCAGATGCAGTTCCTCTCCTTTCTAAACGATGAATGGAAGACTCTGGCTGACCAACTCTTTTGGTAGATTTCCTGACGCCTGATTCCAGACTTGTGTCTTAGTCTTGAGAAGTCAACTCGTTGGGAGCCTGGGCTAATGCTTCCATTCTGAACATCGTTGTTTCGTTGGAAAGGCAGGGTTGGGAGGTGTGCACGACTTCAGGGAGGGGCAGAGTGAGAGAATCTTCGTGGAGACTCCCCACAGAGCATGCAGCAGGACAAGGATGTTCCATCCCACCACCCATGAAATCATAACCTCGGCTGCAACCAAGATTCAGATACTTAATGCACAGAGCCCACCAGGTGCTCCTATCCTTTTCTCTTTTTGTGTAACTAGAGGTGCCCTACAAATCATTCTGTGTCTGTGTCAAAGAGCCATATGCTCCCTTGAAAGAGGAGACTCCCACAGACTTCTCAGGACTGTGGTTATGTTGCAGTGCAGGGTCCTTCCCAGTTGGGTTTCAGAACACCTGGCACATCTGGAAATGTCAGGTGTCTGAAGGGACTCGGCAGGAAACATTGGTGTATAGGCCAAATGAGTGGTTTGGATGAGAGTTGGCCCCAGTCCTGGGGCAAGGAGAAACAAACTTAGATGTCTCCTTCCCTGGTTGAATTTTCTGTTTGTTTCACTTTCTGTGCAGATCCCCATAAAAGACACTCCCATAACCTTCCATATTTCAAATTGTGTCTTGGCTCTCATTCAGGGGTCATGGAGCTCTCACTCTCACAGAATCGTCCCAGATTTTGATGAATCCTCGCTTTTTTTCTAGTTCAGCCACCATAGTTGGTGTCTGATATCGCCCCACAAAACGATGGTCATCCAACCCAGTGCAGGCTCTGCGTAAGGTCCAGTGCTAGTGTACCAATGATTAGCCATACTATCGCCAAGCACATGCCCTCTCTCACTGACTGCACTGTGTAGAACACAGAGCAAGGCACACCCCGTGGGCCGCATGAAGCCCCTGTAAACTGACGCATTCCATAACACGCCAGAGCACCAACTGCACATCCACACCATGCACAAACCATCACCTGCTGACACCGCACCAAGAGATCAAATACACAGCACACATACAACCTACACCCATAGGCTACACAGAGAGCACACCCATACAGGCATACACCACAAACATATCACTACCAGAGAGTACACAGACATAGACATGGCCCTCACTCATCACAAGATAACTCACAGAAGACATATACACCACACACAGCAAAATTATACCACACACATGAATGAATATAACCACCCCGTCAACACACGCAGTGCTCCAATGCAACCTACACCACACAAGGGCACACCCAAGACTCTCTCAGGACAAATGGAGCACAAGCCTCGCAGGGAAACATAGAAAACAATCCCCAAGTTCATGACACTCACACACACATGCACACACACGCACACTCGTGCACACACAATGCGTGCAAAACACAAAATGCACACCACACACCCATCCAAAATCATGCACTGCAGATATACACCATTCACACACATTTCAACGACCTCTAATTCAACAGAGTCACCGCCAAAATGCCCCATCCATTCTACACATATAGATCACCTGCATGGAACATCGATGTTAAACGCAAACTCATCGAACACACACACAGTCCATATCCGACCAAAACTCACACGCGTGACAGACACCACACTCCTACCTCATGGACGACACATCCCCTCGCCTCGACCTCACAAACACATCACACGTACAACTCACACACACAACACGTATGTCACATGGACACATGACCAAACACTCACTCAAAGCCTACAGCTGTGCATTCAGCAAAAAACGAAATACGCCACACACACACAGGCAGACATCACCCATGCACCACACCACTATAGAGGCAGGACACACACAGGACACCCAACACGTCCCATGACGCCAAACATGCATACCACCAAGAAATTCGAGAAATGGAACACACAAAACCCTGAAGAGTCACACAACACCTACAACATCAACACGGGTAAGGCCCCCAGAGACAGGTAATGCCCGTATACCATACCCACACATAGACGTGAAAACCCATGAAAACCACACACAGCACTCAGAGCACACACACACACACACACACACACACACACACACACACCGGAAGGACAGCAGACATAGGCAACACATCCCTCACTGGCACATGACACCTCCAACACACGCCATCCCTACAGTGCCAACACACACCTCATGCCATCCAAACTATGTCCAGCAAACACACCCCAACACACCCCACACTGAAACCACTTGTTTAACACACACCCAACCGATTCATACCACTCATCGTTGTCCCGTCTTCTGCATGTCCATCACAAACCATATACACATGACACAGACAACCTAGAGAACACACACACAGACCTACACACATCATTGAGACCACACACATGACCCTCTGCTCCACACTCACTACACCTCTTCCACCCAGAACACATATCTCCTGCACACACCACCCATACAAAACACAAACGCACCATGGCACCACCAAGACACTCCACTCCACTATGGGCAATCAAGTCACCTACTCCCCTCACACACACTCCACAGGCAACACAGGAATCACGGTACTTTCAGCACCCACAATCCACGCATCCACTGCCTACATACCACAACTCTACCCCTCACCCACACCTCACATCACTACACATGTACCACAGGAATTCCTCCTATTCATCACACACACCCCAGCATCACACACAGCAGACATATGCCAAACACACAAAGTGAACCCATGCCAAAACCTACACTCACAGCCATCTGTTACATGGATCAATGCACACTGCACAGACAGCATAAATTACATGCATACACTCCATATTCAGGGGTGCCATCACAACACACACCACTTCTATACCAGAAGCTCACAACATTTAGCCCACCCACAAGCACACCACGCACACACAACACAAACACCATACACACACCACGATTCACCATGCACACCAGGCATTCCCACAAGCATAGCACACAGAGACCAATTAATGGGCACCCACCCACACACACCATGCACACATTATAGATACCCCAAACTCAGCCCACCTAATCTACCCTAATCTACACCACACACACACCAGAAGAAAAGAACACAAACAACCCACACACAACACATACCCCACTCACACAGTGCATGGATATCATGCATACACAACACCTAACCCCCACCCATATGCACTGGAGAAACACCAAATATCTACCATACGAAACACATCTCCATCACACACCAACGCCATGTAAAACAAACAAGACACACACCATATCCATCGGACTCGTGAACTGCATGCACTCAACACACATCTAGCACAGAGATACACTCACTTATTGAACACACCTATGGAAAACACAGAACCACCTCAAGAGTCAGAACACCTGTCAGATTCAAACCATGCTGAAACAACACCAACCACACAAGCAATCACACACCACACACACACACACACATACACACACACACACACACACACAGAGTTCTGCTTCACTCTTTGGTGGCTGGTGTCAGCCTGCTTATGCATAGCCTGGTTGTCTCCTTCCCCAGGCTGACTTTCCCAGCAGTAGCCTCTGCTTACTCACCATAACCAACCTGCCCAGTGTCCGTCCTTGTTCTAACCTCTTTCCTCAACTGCTAAGACAGTGCAGGAATGGGTGTCTGCCTGTAGTAGTTTCACTGAACACAGACCTCCCTATGGTCACTGGTATGGACATCCGAGATTAGGGCCCTGTACACGACTCTTCATGGTTACAACAAAGCCAGTTCCAACAGCTTCCACCTTTCGACAGCCTCAACCCTGTCGGCCGTCCGTCCTAAAGCACACTTCCCTCACCACATTTTAAGCGTTTCCGAAAGAGGTATACAGTTTGAATGACCATACGTCGTGCTCTTCCAATATATGTTTTAGACGCCTAAGAGCCGTGGTCAGCACTTAACTCACATTATCCAACCTGCCCAATGTCCATCCTTGTTTTATCTTCTTTACTCAAATGGGAAAACCCTGGCAAGAATGGGTGTCTGCCTGAAATAGTTTCCCTGAACACAGACCTTCCTTTGGTCACCGGTATGGACATCCGAGAGGAGGGCCCTGTACGCAACTCTTCATGGTTTCACACAGTCATTTCCAACAGCTTCCACGTTTCCACAGTCTCCAAAATGTCGCTAGTCCGTCCTAAAGCACACTTCCCTCACGAGGTTTGAAGCATTTCCAACAGAGGTAGAGTTTGGATGAACAGAGGTCGTGGTCTTCCAGTATATGTTTTGGAAGCCTAAGAGCCCTGGCCTCCACTTCACTCACATTATCCAACGTGTCCAGGGTCCGTCCTTGTTCTATCTTATTTCCTCACCTGGGAATACACTGCCATGAATGGGTGTCCACCTGAAGCAGTTTCACTGAACACAGAACTTCCTATGGTCACTGGTATGGATGTCCGAGTATAGGGCCCTGTATGCGACTCTTCATGTTCTCAACACAGTCATTTCCAACAGCTTCCACTTTTCGACAAACTGAACCCTGTCATGAATCCGTCCTAAAGCACACTTCCCTCATGACGATTGAAGCATTTTCGACAGAAATAGACAGTTTCAATGACCACAGTTTGTGTTCTGCCAATCTACGTGTTGGAAGACTAAGAGCCGTTACCTGCACTTAACTCACACTATCCAAAATGCCCGGAGTCTGTCCTTGTTTTATCTTCTTTCCTCAACTGGGAAGATACTGCCACGAATGGGTATCCACCTAAAGAATTTTCACAGAGCACAGATCTTCCTATGTTCACTGGTATGGGTGCCTGACCTTAGGGCCAGTTACATGACTCTTCATGATTTCAATACAGTCAGTTCCAACAGCATCCATGTTTCGACAGTCTCAAAACTGTTGCAAGTACAGCCTAAAGCACAATTCCCTCACAATGTTTGAAGGGTTTTTGAGAGAGGTAGACTGTTTGGATGAACAGAGGTCATGCTCTTCCAAAAAACTTTTTGGAAGCCTAAGAGCCATAATTGGCACTTAACTCATAGTATCCAACCTGCCCAGAGTCCATCCTCATTCTGTCTTCTTTCCTCAACTGGAAAGACACTGGCAAGAATGGGTGTCCGCCTGAAGCAGTTTCACTGAACAGACCTTCCCATGGTAACCAGTATGGACATCCGAGACTAGGGTCCTGTACATGACTCTTCATGGTTTCACACAGTCAGTTCCAACAGCTTCCACGTTTTTATTGTAACAAAACTTTCATGAGTCCTTCCTAATGCACACTACCCTCATGACCTTTGAAGGGTTTTCTACAGAGTTAGACAGTTTGGATGACCACAGGTCGTTCTCTTCCAATATACGTTTTGGATACCTAAGAACCGCAGCCTGTACCTCACTCACAGTTTCAAATGTGCCCAGAGTCTGTCCTTGTTCTATCTTCTTTCCTCAACTGGGAAGATCCTGGCAAGAAAGGGTGTCCGCCTGAAGCAGTTTAACTGAACACAGACCTTCCTATGGTCACCGGTATGGACATCTGAGACTACGGCCCTGTACATGATTCTTCATTGTTTCAACATAGTCAGTTCCAATGGCTTCCAAGTTTCGACAGTCTCAACACTGTCACAAGTCCATCGTAACGCACTCTTCCCTCAGGACATTTGAAGCGTTTCTGACAGAGGTAGACAATTATGATGACCAGAGGTCATTCTCTGCCAATCTACGTTTTGGAAGCTTAAGAACCGTAGCCTGGATGGGAGGAGTCAAGATGGCGGAGAAGTAGCAGGCTGAAACTACTTCAGGTAGCAGGAGATCAGCTAGATAGCTTATCTAAAGCTTGCAAACACCTACAAATCCAATGGGAAATCGAAGAGAAGAAGAACAGCAATTCTAGAAACAGAAAATCAACCACTTTTTGAAAGGTAGGACTGGCGGAGAAGTGAATCCAAAGTGACGGGAAGATAGACCGCGGGGGGAGGGGCCGGCTCCTGGCAAGCGGTGGAGCAATGAAGCACAAAATCAGGACTTTTAAAAGTCTGTTCCGCTGAGGGGCATTACTCCAGAGGCTTAACCGGGGTGAAGCCCACGCGGGGTCAGCATGGCCTCAGGTCCCGCAGGGTCACAGAAGGATCGGGGGTGTCTGAGTGTCGCAGAGCTTACAGGTATTAGAACGGGGAAGCCGGCTACACAGACAGAGCCAAGGAGTGAGCTCTCAGCTCCGGGTTACCTTGAACCGGTCGCAGCCTCGGTCAGCTCGGAGCGTGGCCGGAGGCCAGGGTGACGGGAGTAATTGGGTGCTGTTCTCTGAGGGCGCACTGAGGAGTGGGGCCCCAGGCTCTCGGCTCCTCTGGGCTGGAGACTGGGAGGCCACCATCTTCATTCCCATCCTCCAGAACTCTACGGAAAGCGCTCAGGGAACAAAAGCTCCCGAAAGCAAACCCAAGTGGATTACTCAGCCCGGCCCCTGGTAAGGGCGGTGCAATTCCGCCTGGGGCAAAGACACTTGAGAATCACTAAAACAGGCCCCTCCCCAACAAGAACAACAAGAACCAAGGTGAACAAGAACCAAGTTCACCTACCAAGGAGTGCAGTTTCAATACCAAGGAGAGCAGCGGAATTCCAGAGGAGGAGAAAGCAAAGCACGGAACTCATGGCTTTCTCCCCATGATTCTTTAGCCTTGCAGTTAATTTAATTTTTTTTCTTTTTCAATTTTTTTCTCTTCTTCTGTGAAATTTTTTTTAACTTTTACCCTTTTCTTTTTTAACATTTTTTAATTAGTTTATCTAATATATATATTTTTTTCTTTTTTATATTTTTCCTTTATTCGTTTTCTTTTTTTAATTGTTCTCTTTTTTCTTTTTTTTTTTCTTTTCTTTTTTTTCTTTCCGAACCTCTTTTTATCCCCTTTCTCTCCCCTCACGATTTGGGATCCCTTCTGATTTGATTAAATCATATTTTCCTGGGGTTGTGGCCACCCTTTTAGTATTTTACTTGCTCCTTCATATACTCTTATCTGGATAAAATGACAAGGCGGAAAAATTCACCACAAAAAAAAGAAAAAGAGGCAGTACCAAAGGCTAGGGACCTAATCAATACAGACATTGGTAATATGTCAGATCTAGAGTTCAGAATGACGATTCTCAAGGTTCTAGCCAGGCTCGAAAAAGGCATGGAAGATATTAAAGCAACACTCTCAAGAGATATAAAAGCCCTTTCTGGAGAAATAAAAGAACTAAAATCTAACCAAGTTGAAATAAAAAAAGCTATTAATGAGGTGCAATCAAAAATGGAGGCTCTCACTGCTAGGATAAATGAGGCAGAAGAAAGAATTAGCGATATAGAAGACCAAATGACAGAGAATAAAGAAGCTGAGCAAAGGAGGGACAAACAGCTACTGGACCACGAGGGGAGAATTCGAGAGATAAGTGACACCATAAGATGAAACAACATTAGAATTATTGGGATTCCAGAAGAAGGGGAAACAGAGAGGGGAGCAGAAGGTATATTGGAGAGAATTATTGGAGAGAATTTCCCCAATATGGCAAAGGGAACAAGCATCAAAATCCAGGAGGTTCAGAGAACCCCCCTCAAAATCAATAAGAATAGGTCCACACCCCGTCACCTAATAGTAAAATTTACAAGTCTTAGTGACAAAGAGAAGATCCTGAAAGCAGCCTGGGAAAAGAAGTCTGTAACATACAATGGTAAAAATATTAGATTGGCAGCAGACTTATCCACAGACTTGTCTGGCAGGCCAGAAAGAGCTGGCATGATATATTCAGAGTACTAAACGAGAAAAACATGCAGCCAAGAATACTATATCCAGCTAGGCTA
>NW_019154150.1:4629104-4636938 GCF_002288905.1 Enhydra lutris kenyoni
CATTGAAAATAGGAGGAGAGATTAAAAGCTTCCAGGACAAACAAAAACTGAAAGAATTTGCAAATACCAAACCAGCTCTACAGGAAATATTGAAAGGGGTCCTCTAAGCAAAGAGAGACCCTAAAAGTAGTAGATCAGAAAGAAACAGAGACAATATACAATAACAGTCACCTTTCAGGCAACACAATGGTACTAAATTCATATCTGTCAATACTTACCCTGAATGTTAATGGGCTAAATGCCCCAATCAAAAGACACAGGGTATCAGAATGGATAAAAAAACAAAACCCATCTATATGTTGCCTACAAGAAACTCATCTTAAACCCGAAGACACCTCCAGATTTAAAGTGAGGGGGTGGAAAAGAATTTACCATGCTAATGGACATCAGAAGAAAGCAGGAGTGGCAATCCTTATATCAGATCAATTAGATTTTAAGCCAAAGACTATAAGAGATGAGGAAGGACACTATATCATACTCAAAGGATCTGTTCAAAAAGAAGATCTCACAGTTTTAAATATCTATGCCCCTAATGTGGGAGCAGCCAACTATATAAACCAATTAATAACAAAATCAAAGAAACACATCGACAATAATACAATAATAGTAGGGGATTTGACACTCCCCTCACTAAAATGGACAGATCATCCAAACAAAAGATCAACAAAGAAATAAAGGCCTTAAATGACACCCTGGACCAGATGGACATCACAGATGTATTCAGAATATTCCATCCCAAAGCAACAGAATACACATTCTTCTCTAGTGCACATGGAACATTCTCCAGAATAGATCATATTCTCGGTCCTAAATCAGGTCTCAACCGGTATCAAAAGATTGGGATCATTCCCTGCATATTTTCAGACCACAATGCTCTGAAGCTAGAACTCAATCACAAGAAGAAACTTGGAAAGAACTGAAATACATGGAGACTAAACAACATCCTTCTAAAGAATGAATGGGTCAACCAGAAATTAAAGAAGAATTGAAAAAATTCATGGAAACAAATGATAATGAAAACACAACGGTTCAAAATCTGTGGGACACAACAAAGGCAGTCCTGAGAGGAAAATATATAGCAGTACAAGCCTTTCTCAAGAAACAAGAAAGGTCTCAGGTACACAACCTAACCCTACACCTAAAGGAGCTGGAGAAAGAGCAAGAAAGAAACCCTAAACCCAGCAGGAGAAGAGAAATCATAAAGATCAGAGCAGAAATCAATGAAATAGAAACCAAAAAAACAATAGAACAAATCAACGAAACTAGGAGCTGGTTCTTTGAAAGAATTAATAAGATTGATAAGCCCCTGGCCAGACTTATCAAAAAGAAAAGAGAAAGGACCCAAATAAATAAAATCATGAATGAAAGAGGAGAGATCACAACGAACACCAAAGAAATACAGACAATTATAAGAACATACTATGAGCAACTCTACACTGACAAATTTGACAATCTGGAAGAAATGGATGCATTCCTAGAGACATATAAACTACCACAACTGAACCAGGAAGAAATAGAAAGCCTGAACAGACCCATAACCAGTAAGGAGATTGAAACAGTCATCAAAAATCTCCAAACAAACAAAAGCTCAGGGCCAGACGTCTTCCCGGGGGAATTCTACCAAACATTTAAAGAAGAACTAATTCCTAGTCTCCTGAAACTCTTCCAAAAAATAGAAATGGAAGGAAGATTTCCAAACTCATTTTATGAGGCCAGCATCACCTTGATCCCAAAACCAGACAAGGATCGCATCAAAAAAGAGAACTACAGACCAATATCCTTGATGAGCACAGATGCAAAAATTCTCACCAAAATACTAGCCAATAGGATTCAACAGTACATTAAAAGGATTATTCACCACGACCAAGTGGGATTTATTCCAGGGCTGCAAGGTTGGTTCAACATCCACAAATCAATCAATGTGTTACAACACATTAATAAAAGAAAGAACAAGAACCATGTGATACTCTCAATAGATGCTGAAAAAGCATTTGACAAAGTACAGCATCCCTTCCTGATCAAAACTCTTCAAAGTGTAGGGATAGAGGTCACATACCTCAATATTATCAAAGCCATCTATGAAAAAACCCACTGCAAATATCATTCTCAATGGAGAAAAACTGAAAGCTTTTCCGCTCAGGTCAGGAACACGGCAGGGATGTCCGTTACCACCACTGCTATTCAACATAGTACTAGAAGTCCTAGCCTCAGCAATCAGACAACAAAAGGAAATTAAAGGCATCCAAATCGGCAAAGAAGAAGTCAAACTATCACTCTTTGCAGATGATATGATACTAGATGTGGAAAACCCAAAAGACTCCACTCCAAAACTGCTAGAACTTGTACAGGAATTCAGTGAAGTGTCAGGATATAAAATCAATGCACAGAAATCAGTTGCATTTCCTTACACCAACAACAAAACAGAAGAAAGAGAAATTAAAGAGTCAATCCCATTTACAATTGCACCCAAAACCATAAGATACCTAGGAATAAACCTAACCAAAGAGGTATAGAATCTATACTCAGAAAACTATAAAGTACTCATGAAAGAAATTGAGGAAGAAACAAAGAAATGGAAAAATGTTCCATGCTCCTGGATTGGAAGAATAAATATTGTGAAAATGTCTATGCTACCTAAAGCAATCTACACATTTAATGTAATTCCTATCAAAGTACCATCCATTTTTTTTTTCAAAGAAATGGAACAAATAATCCTAAAATTTATATGGAACCAGAAAAGACCTCGAATAGCCAAAGGAATATTGAAAAAGAAAGCCAAAGTTGGTGGCATCACAATTCCGGACTTCAAGCTCTATTACAAAGCTGTCATCATCAAGACAGCATGGTACTGGCACAAAAAGAGACACATAGATCAATGGAACAGAATAGAGAGCCCAGAAATAGACCCTCAATTCTATGGTCAACTAATCTTCGACAAAGCAGGAAAGAATGTCCAATGGAAAAAAGACAGCCTCTTCAATAAATGGTGTTGGGAAAATTGACAGCCACACGCAGAAAATGAAATTGGATCATTTCCTTACACCACACACGAAAATAGACTCAAAATGGATGAAGGATCTCAATGTGAGAAAGGAATCCATCAAAATCCTTGAGGAGAACACAGCAGCAACCTCTTTGACCTCAGCCGCAGCAACATATTCCTAGGAACATCGCCAAAGGCAAGGGAAGCAAGGGCAAAAATGAACTATTGGGATTTTATCAAGATCAAAAGCTCTTGCACAGCAAAGGAAACAGTGAACAAAACCAAAAGACAACTGACAGAATGGGAGAAGATATTTGCAAACGACATATCAAATAAAGGGCTAGTGTCCAAAATCTATAAAGAACTTAGCAAGCTCAACACCCAAAGAACAAATAACCCAATCAAGAAATGGGCAGAAGACATGAACAGACATTTCTACAAAGAAGACACCCAGATGGCCAACAGACACATGAAAAAGTGCTCCATATCACTCGACATCAGGGAAATACAAATCAAAACTACAATGAGATATCACCTCACACCAGTCAGAATGGCTAAAATTAACAAGTCAGGAAAGGACAGATGCTGGCGAGGATGCAGAGAAAGGGGAACCCTCCTACACTGTTGGTGGGAATGCAAGCTGGTGCAACCACTCTGGAAAACAGCATGGAGGTTCCTCAAAATGTTGAAAATAGAACTACCCTATGACCCAGCAATTGCACTGCTGGGTATTTACCCTAAAGATACAAACGTAGTGATCCGAAGGGGCACGTGCACCCAAATGTTTATAGCAGCAATGTCTACAATAGCCAAACTATGGAAAGAACCTAGATGTCCATCAACAGACGAATGGATAAAGAAGATGTGGTATATATACACAATGGAATACTATGCAGCCATCAAAAGAAATGAAATCTTGCCATTTGTGACGACGTGGATGGAACTAGAGGGTATCATGCTTAGTGAAATAAGTCAATCGGAGAAAGACAACTATCATGTGATCTCCCTGATATGAGGGAGAGGAGATGCAACATGGGGGGTTAAGGGGGTAGGAGAAGAGTTAATGAAACAAGATGGGATTGGGAGGGAGTCAAACCATAAGTGACTCTTAATCTCACAAAACAAACTGAGGGTTGATGGGGGGAGGGGAGTTGAGAGGGGGGTGGGGTTATGGACATTGGGGAGGGTATGTGCTATGATGAGTGCTGTGAAGTGTGTAAACCTGGTGATTCACAGACCTGTACCCCTAGGGATAAAAATATATTATATGTTTATAAAAAAAAGAAGAAGAACTGTAGCCTGAACTTAACATAAAGTATCTAACCTTCCCAGAGTCCTTCCTTGTTCTATCTTCTTTTTTCTACTGGGAAAATACTACAATGTGTGGTTGTCCCCCTGAAGATGTTCCACTGAACCCAGACCTTCCTATGGCCACCGGTATGGACGTCCAAGAGGAGGGCCCTGTACGCGACTGTTCATGGTTACAACACAGTCATTTCCAACAGCTAACACGTTTTGACAGTCTCAAAACTGTCGTGACTCCATCCTAAAGCACACTTCCCTCACGCCGTTTGAAGCTTTTTCAACAGTGGTAGACAGTTTGGATGAACACAGGCCGTGCTCTTCCAATATACATTTTGGAAACGTAAGAGCCATAGACTGCACTTAGCACACAGTATCCAACCTTCCAAGAGTCCATCCTTGTTTTATATACTTTCTTGAACTGGGAAGGCACTACTATGAATGAGTGTCCACCTAAAGGAGTTTCCGTGAACACAGACCTTCCTATGGTCACCGGTATGGACGTCCGAGACTAGGGCCCTGTATGTGACTCTTCATGTTTTCAACACAGTCAGTTCCAACAGCTTCCACATTTGACAGTCTCAAAACAGTCGCGATTCTGTCCTAAAGCACATTTCACTCACACGTTTGAAGCATTTTCAACAGAGGTAGACAGTGTGGATGACCACAGCTCATGCTCTGTGTGGAATCTCCACGAAGAGTCTCTCAATCTGTCCCTCCCTGAAGTCCTATGTACCCCCAACCCTCTCTGTCCAATGAATCAACGATGCTCAGATTGGAAGAAGTAGCCCAGTTTCAAAATGAATTGTCTATCTCAGGACTAATACAAAAGTCTGGATTCGGGCAACGGGAAATCTCCACTGGCTATACCAGAGAGTTGGTCAGCCAGAGGCTTCCATTCATCTTTTAGAAAGAAGAGGAACCGCATCTGGCCTTAGATATTTCTCTGACCTTCAAGCCAGTGACTAGAGATAGCAGTCGTTCAGGGGCAGCAGTGGTGGATTACTCTCTGTGGAAGCTCCTGTGTTTACAACTGGGCCTTCGGTCACTATTCCCTGAATATTCTCTGAACAAGTCCTCACCAGGATCAGCAGAATACTCTTCCTACCCTCGCCATCCGGTCTTCTGAACGGAGGCATCAGAGGGAGTCAAAGAATAGATCCAGCTGACCACACATTCCAGTCCTTACTCCATGCAGCCAAGCAGCATGCAGTCACAAGCAGGAGCTCAAGATTCCTTGGCAATATCTGACCCTGACTGCTCTCACTGAGCACAGGACCACAAGGGAAACTTGCCACCAACCAATGAGTGCTGGCTGTGTGAATGACAGCTCCATAACCCAGGAATGTAAGCCAAGGGAAGATTGGAAATTTATCAAGCTTTGGAGAAGAGCCAGAGGAGGGCCAATGAGGTCCATTCCAATGGGAATGAAATCAATCTGACAATTGTATTAACTCTGTTTCCCCTGGCTATGGAAATGTGAGCAGGTGTCTCTGAGAACCCAGCCTCTGCTGCCATATGACAATCCCCTATCCCTCCCCATGTCCACGTATTTCTGAGACCAGATTGTAGCGGATCCTGGGCCCAACCTAATGTACAGGCCCAAGGTGTCGGCCAGACTCAGGTTCACTGAGACACAGGATTCGAATGGCCTGAGGTCTAAAGCTAGTATGGAATGAGAAACAATGCATGGAAGTGGATACCAAGGGCCAGATTTCTTCAGTACTGTGGAGCATGTGATGATGTCGAAAAGGAAGGGACTAGCAAGCTCACTTACCTAGCTAGCTCCCCATATCAGAAATAAGAAACAGTTGTGGGCTTGGGCAAAGGGAACCTGCAGAGATACACCTGGGTGCCCTGTCAGCAAGCGGCCTGGGTCCTTTCTGCCAGAAGCCAATGAAATCTTCTGGCCCTGGTTCCTTTTCCTGTCCTTCCCATACTGACTACTGTTAGGAGTGGCTCAGGGGGAGCTGGGGTGCTTTGGGGGGGCGACTATCAAGTGATTGGAACTGGGACTCAGTGCACTCTACCAGGCAAGGTCTCTTTCAGAGCACGCCCTGCCATGCAGCATTCTGAGCAGGGGTGAACAATCTTTTCTTCCTCATGAAGGCATGTCCGTCAGCCTGGAGAAGGAGACAACCTGGCTATGCATAAGAAGGCTGAAACCAGCCACCCAAGAAGGAAGCAAAACTCTGTGTGTGTGTGTGTGTGTGTGTGTGTGTGTGTGTGTGTGTGTGTGAGAGAGAGAGAGAGAGAGAGAGAGAGACTGTGTGGTCCGAGTTGTTTCAGCATGGTTTGAATCTGACAGGTGTTCTGACTCTTGAGGTGGTTATGTGTTTTCCATTGGGATGTTGAATAAGTGAGTGTATCTCTGTGCTAGAGGTTTGTTGAGTGCATGCAGTTCACCAGTCCGATGGATATGGTGTGTGTCTTGTGTGTTTTACATGGCGTTGGTGTGTGATGGAGATGTGTTTTGTATGGTGGATATTTGAGGTTTCTCCAGTGCATATGGTTGGGGGGTAGGTGGTGTGTATGCATGATACCAGGCACTGTGTTAGTGGGGTATGTGTTGTAAGTGGGTTGTTTGTATTCTTTTCTTCTGGTGTGGGTTCAGTGTAGATTAGGGTGGACTAGGTGGTCTGAGTTTGGGGTATCTACATTGTGTGCATGTTTTGTGTGTGGGGGTGCCCATTAATGTGGTCTCTGTGTGGTAAGCTTGTGGGAGATGCCTGGTGTGCATGGTGAATCACTGTGTGTGTATGATGTTTGTGTTGTGTGTGCATGGCATGCTTCTGGGTGGGCTATGTGTTGTGAGCTTTTTGTATAGAAGTGGTGTGTGTTGTGATGTGACCCCTGCATATGGAGTGTATGCACGTAATTTATGCTGTCTGTGCAGTGTGGATTGATCTATGTAACCAATGGCTGTGTGTGTTGGTTTTTTCATGGGTTCATTGTGTGTGTTTGACATGTCTCAGTTGTGTGTAATGAATATGAGGAATTCCTGTGGTACATGTATAGTGATGTGAGGTGTGGGTGAGGGGTAGAGTTGTGGTAGGTAGGCAGTGGATGTGCGGATCATGGGTGCTGAAAGTGCTGTGATTCCTTTGTTGCCTGTGGAGTGTGTGTGAGGGGAGTACATGACTTGATTGCCCATAATGGAGTAGAGTGTTTTGGTGGTGTGGCGGTGCATTTGTGTTTTGAATGGGTGTGTGTGCAGGAGTTATGTGTTCTGTGTAGAATAGGTGTAGTGAGTGTGGAGCATAGGGTCGTGTGTGTGGTCTCAATGATGTGGGTAGGTGTGTGTGTGTGTGCTCTAGGTTGTCTGTGTCATGTGTATATGGTTTGTGATGGACATGCACAGGAGGGGACAATGATGAGTAGTATGAATTGGTTGGGTGTGTGTTAAACAAGTGGTTTCAGTGTGGGGGGGTGTTTTTGCAGGGCATAGGTTGGATGGTATGAGGTGTGTGTTGGCGCTGTAGCGATGGCATGTGTTGGAGGTGTCATGTGCCAGTGAGGGAGGTGTTGCCTATGTCTGCTGTCCTTCCA
>NW_019154150.1:4636948-4649503 GCF_002288905.1 Enhydra lutris kenyoni
GTGTGTGTGTGTGTGTGTGTGTGTGTGTGTGTGTGTGTGTGTGTGTGTGCACGCTCTGAGTGCTGTGTGTGGTGTTCATGCATTTTCACAGTCTATGCGTGTGTGTGGTATATGGGTGGTTCCTGTCTCTGGGGGCCTTACCGGTGTTGGTGTTGTAGGTGTGGTGTGACTCTTCCGCAAATTGTGTGTTCCATTTCTGGAATTTCTTGGTCCTATGCATGTTTGGCATCGTGGGACGTTTTAGGTGTCCTGTGTGTGTCCTGCTATTGTAGTGGTGTGGTGCATGGGTGATGTGTGCCTGTGTGTGTGTGTGGTGTATTTCATTTTTGTGGAGTGCATGCCTGTAGGCTTTGGGTGGGTGTTTGGCCATGTGTCCATGTGACATAGTGTTGTGTGTGTGAGTTGTACGTGGGATGTGTTTGTGTGGTCCAGGTGAGGGCAGTGTGTCTTCCATAAGGTAGGAGTGTGGTGTCTGTCGTGCCAGTGAGTTTTGGTCGGATATGGACTGTGGGTGCGTTCGATGAGTTTTTGTGTAACATCGACATTCCATGCAGGTGATCTATATGTGTAGATTGTATGGGGCATTTTGGGGGTGACTCTGTTGAACTGGAGGTCAATGAAATGGATGTGAATGGTGTATGTCTGCAGTGCATGGTTTTGGATGGGTGTGTGGCATGCATTGTGTGTTTTGCACACTGTGTGTGTGTGTGTGTGTGTGTTTGAGTGTCATGAACTTGAGATTGTTTTCTATGTTTCCCTGGGAGGCTTGTGCTCCGTTTGTCCTGCGAGAGTCTTGGGTGTGGCACTTGCGTGGTGTAGGTTGCATCAGGGCCCTGCATGTGGTGATGGGGTGGTTATATGCATTCCTATGTGCGGGGTGTATGTTTGCTGTGTGTGGTGTATGTGTCTTTTGTGAGTTTTCTCACAGAAGACTGACAGTCATGTCTATGCCTGTGTTCTCTCTGGGAGGGGTGTGTCTGTGGTGTATGCCTATATGGGTGTGCTCTCTTTGTAGCCTATGGGTGTAGGTAGTATGTGTGCTGTGTGTGTGATCTCTTGGTGCGGTGTCTGCAGACATTGGTTTGTGCATGATGTGTATGTGCAGTTGGTGCTGTGGTGTGTGATGGAATGTGTCGGTGTACAGGGGCTTCGTGGGGCCTGCGGGGTGTGCCTTGGTATGTATTCTATACAGTGCAGTCAGTGAGAGAGAGATTGTGTTTGGTGATTGTAGGCTAATCATTGGTGTACTACGCACTGGACCTTACGCAGAGCCTGCACTGGGTTGGAGGACCATCATTTTCTGGGGGGATATCAAACACCAAGTATGGTGTCTGAACTCTGAAAAAAAAAAATGAGGATTCATTAAAATCTGGGACGATTCTGTGACAGTGAGAGCTCCATGACCCCTGAATGTGAGCCAAGACACTGTTCGAAATATGGAAGGTTATGGGAGTGCCTTTTATGGGGATCTGCACAGAAAGTGAAACAAACAGAAAATTCAACCAGGGAAGGAGACAACTAAGTTTGTTTCCCCTTGCCCCAGGAATGAGGCCACCTCTCATCAAAACCGCTTGTTTGACCTATACACCGGTATTTCCTGCCGAGCCCCTTCAGACACCTGAAGTTTCCGGATGTGCCAGGTGTTATGAAATCCAACTGGGAGGGGCCCTGCACTGTAACATAACCACAGTCCTGAGAAGTCTGTGGGAGTCTCCTCTTTCACGGGAGCATATGGCTCTTGACATGAACATGGAATGATTCGTAGGGCCTTTCTAGTTACAGAAAAAGAGAAAAAGATAGGAGTACCTGGTGGGCTCTTTGCATTAAGTATCTGAATCTTGGTTGCAGCCGAGGTCATGATTTCATGGGTGGTGGGATGGAATGTCCTTGTCCTGCTGCTTGCTCTGTGGGAAGTCTCCACGAAGATTCTCTCACACTGCTCCTCCCCCAAGTCGTGCGCACCCGTGAACACTCTTTTTCCAATGAATCAAGGATGTTCAGAATGGAAGCACTTGCCAATTCCTCCAAGGAGTTGGCTTTCTCAGGAATAAGAAACAAGTGTGGATTCCGGCAACGGGGAATCTCCACTGCCTACAACACAGAGTTGGTCAGCCAGAGTCTCCTTGTTCTGTCTTCTTTCCTCAACTGAGAAGATTCTGCCACGAATGAATGTCCAATTGAAGAAGTTTCACTGAAATCAGACATTCATATGGTCATATGGTCACCGGTATGGACGTCCAAGACTAGGGCCCTGTACAGTATTCCTAATGTTTTCAACACAGTCAGTTCCAACAGCTTCCACGTTTTGACTGTCACAAAACTATCGCAAGTCCATCCTAAGAACACTTCCCTCATGATGTGTGAAGCATTTTCGAAAGAGGTAGACAGTTTGGATGACCACAGTTCGTGCTCTTCCAATATGCGTTTTGGAAGTTAAGAGCCGTAGTCAGCACTTAACACAGAGTATACAACCTGCCCAGATTCCGTCTTGTTCTATCGTCGTTCCTCAACTGGGAAGACCAGCCATGAGTGGGTGTCTGCCTGAAGAAGTTTCACTGAATACAGACCTTCCTATGGTCACCAGTATGGACGTCCGAGACTAAGGCCCTGTACGCGACTCTTCATGCTTTCAACACAGTCAGTTCCAACACCTACCATGATTCAACATCTCAAAACTGTCGTGAGTCCGACCTGAAGTCTACTTCCCTCAGGACGTTTGAAGCGTTTTCAACAAAGGTAGATAGTTTGCATGACCAAAGTTCTTGCTATTCCAGTATATGTTTTGGATGCCTAAGAACACTAGCCTGCACATAACTCACAGTATCTAACCTGCCCAGAGTCTGTCCTTGTTCTATCTTCTTACCTCAAATGGAAAGACAGTGCCATGAATGGGTGTCCACCTGAAGCTGTTTCCCTGAACACAGACCTTCCTATGGTCACCGGTATGGACGTCCGAGACTAGGGCCCTATACGCAACTCTTCATGTTTTCAACACAGTCAGTTCCAACAGCTTCCACCTTTCGACAGCCTCAACCTTGTTGTGAGTCCGTCCTAAAGCACACTTTCCTCAAGACGTGTGAAGCGTTTTCAACAGAGGAACACAGTGTGGATGACCACAGGTCTTGCTCTCCCAATATACGTTTTGGACACCTAAGAGACGTAGCGTGCATTTCACTCACACTATCCAACCTGACCAGAGTCCGTCCTGTTCTATCTTCTTTCCTCTACTTGAAAGCAACTGCCACGAATGGGTATCCACTGAAGGAGTTTCCCTGAACACAGACTTTCCTATTATCATCGGTATGGACATCGGAGACTAGACACATGTACGTGATGTTTCATGTTTTCATGTTTCAACACTGTCAGTTCCAAAAGCTTCCACCTTTTGACAGCGTCAACCCTGTCACGAGTCCGTCCTGAATCACACTTCCCTCACCACAGTTGAAGCGTTCTTGACAGAGGTAGCACGTGTGGATGATCACAGGCCGTGCTATGCCAATACACGATTTGGACGCCTAAGAGCCGTATCCTGCACCTCACTCACATTATCCAACCTGCCTAGAGTCCGTCGTTGTTCTATCTTCTTTCCTCAACTGGCAAGACAATGCCACGAATGGGGTTCTGCCTGAAGGTGTTTCCCTGAACACAGACCTTCCTATGGTCACCGGTGTTGAGGTCTGAGACTAGGGCCCTGTATGCGAGTATTCATGTTTTCAACACAGTCAGTTCCAACAGTTTCCAACTTCCTGCAGCCTCAACCCTCTCGCAAGTCCGTCCTAAGGCACACTTTCCTCAAGACGTGTGAAGCGTTTTCAACAGAGGTGGAGAGTGTAGATGACCACAGGTCCTGTTCTACCAATATAGTATTTCGACGCCTAAGAGCCATAGCCTGCACTTCACTCACAGTATCCAACCTGCCCAGAGTCCGTTCTTGTTCTGTCTTCTTTCCTCAAACAAGAAGACACTGTCATGAATGGGTGTCCACCTGAAGGAATTTCCTTAAACAGAGACCATCCAATGGTCACTGGTAAGGACCCTGTATGCGATTCTTCATGTTTTCTACACCGTCAGTTCCAACAGCTTCCAACTTTCCATTGCCTCAATCCTGTCACGAGTCTATCCTAAAGCACACTTCCCTCACAATGTTTGAAGCATTTTTGACAAAGGTAGACAGTGTGGATGACCACAGGTTGTGACCTGCCAATATTCGTTTTGGACCCCTAAGTGTTATAGCCTGCACTTCATTCACAGTATCCAAACTGCCCAGAGTCTATCCTTGTTCTATCTTCTTTCCTCAACTGAGAAGACACTACCATGGATGGGTGTCCTCCTGAAGGAGTTTCCCTGAACAGAGACATTCCTATGGTCACCGGTAAGGGCCCAGTATGTGACTCTTCATGTTTTCAACACAGACAGGTCCAACAGCTTCCAACTTTCCACAGCCTCAACCCTGTCATGAGTCCATCCTAAAGCACACTTCCCTCATGACGTTTGAAGTGTTTTCAACTGAGGTAGACAGTGTGGAATAGCACAGGTCGTGCTCTGCCACTATATGTTTTGGACTCCTAAGAGCCGTAGCCTGCACTTCTCTCACAATATCCAACCTGCACAGAGTCCTTTCTTGTTCTATCTTCTTTCTTCTACTGGGAAGACATTGCCATGAATGGGTGTACGCCTGCAGGAGTTTGCCTGATCAGAGACCCTCCTATGATCACCAGTATGAACATCTGAGATGGGGCCCTGTACGTGACTCTTCATGATTTCAACAAGTCAGTTCCAACACCTTCCTCCTTCTGACAGACTCAAACCTGTCACTAGTCCATCCAAGAATACACTTCCCTCAAGACGTTTTAAGCATTTTTGCCAGAGGTAGACAGTGTGGATGACCACAGGTGGTGCTCTGCCAATAAACGATTGAGACGCCTAAGAGCCATAATGGCACTTCAATCCCAGTACCCGAGCTGCCCAGAATCCGACCTTATTCTATCTTCTTTCCTCAACTGGGAAGACACTGCCAGGAATGGGTGTCAGCCCTAAGGAGTTTCCGTGAACACAGACCTTCCTATGGTCACCGTAATGGAAGTCCCAGGCTAGGGCTCTGTACGTGACTCTTCATGTTTTCAACACAGTCATTTCTCACAATTTCCAACTTTGTACATCCTCAACCCTGTTGTGAGTCCGTCCTAAAGCTCACTTCCCTCACGATGTTTGAAGCGCTTTCGACTGAGGTAGACAGTGTGGATGACCACAGGTCGTGCTCTGGCAATATTCGTTTTGGAGGCCTAAGAGCCATAGCCTCCACTTCACAGACATTATCCAACCTGCCCAGAGTCCGTCCTAGTTCTATCTTCTTACCTCAACTGAGAGGACACTGCCATGAATAGGTGTATGGCTGAAGGAGTTTGTCTGATCAGAGACGATCCTATGGTCACTGGTATGGACATCCGAGATGGGTCCCTGTACGCGACTCTTCATGTTTTCAACAAGTCAGTACCAACACCTTCCACCAGCCTCAACATTGTCACTAGTCCGTCCAAGAGCACACTTCCTTCAAGACGTTTGAAGCGTTTTCGAGAGAGGTAGACAGTGTGGTTGACCACAGGTGGTGTTCTGCCAATATAGGATTTAGATGCCTAAGAGCTGTAGCCTGCACTTCACTCACAGTACCCAACCTGCCCATAGTCCTTTCTTGTTCTATCTACTTTCCTCAACTGGGAGACATTGCCATGAATGGGTGTATGCCCGAAGGAGTTTGCCTGATCAGAGACCTTCCTATGGTCACTGATTTGGACGTCCAAGACTGGGGCCCTGTACTTGACTCTTCATGTTTTCAACAAGTCAGTTCCGACACCTTCCACCTTCTGACAGACTCAACCCTGTCGCTAGTCTGTCCAAGAACACACTTCCCTCAAGACGTTTGAAGCGTTTTTGACAGAGGTAGACAGTGTGGATGACCACAGGCAGTGATCTGCCAATATAAAATGGAGACTCCTAAGAGCCGTAACGGCACTTCACTCCCATTACTCAACCTGCCCAGTGTCCGTCCTTGTTCTATCTTCTTTCCACAACTGGGAAGACACTGCCGGGAATGGGTGTCGGCCTGAAGGAGTTTCCGTGAACACAGTCCTTCTTATGGTCACTGTAATGGAAGTCCCAGGCTAGGGCTCTGTACACGACTCTTCATGTTTTCAACACAGTCATTTCCCACAACTTCCAACTTTGCACAGCCTCAAACCTGTCACGAGTCCGTCCTAAAGCTCACTTCCCTCACGATGTCTGAAGCACTTTCGCCTAAGGTAGACAGTGTGGATGACCACAGGTGGTGCTCTGCCAATAAATGATTTAGATGCCTAAGAGCGGTAGACTGCACTTCACTCCCAGTACCCAACCTGCCCAGTGTCCTTCCTTGTTCTATCTTCTTTCCTCAACTGGGAAGACACTGCCACCAATGTGTGTCTGCCTGAGGAGGTTCGCTGAATACAGACCTTCCTATGGTCACCGGTATGGACGTCTGAGCCTAGGGCCCTATACATGCCTATTCATGTTTTCCACACAGTCAGTTCCAACAGCTCCACCTTTCAACAGCCTCAACCCTGTCCTGAGTCCCTCCTAAAGCACACTTCCCTCACGATGTTTGAAGCATTTTCGACACAGGAAGACAGTGTGGATGACCACAGGACTTGCCCTTCCAATATAAGTTTAGGACGCCCAAGAGCCGTAGCCTACACTTCATTCACAGTATCCAATCTGCCCAGAGTCCATCCTTGTTCTCTCTTCTTTGTCAACTGGGAAGACACTGCCATGAATGGGTGTCTGACTGAAGAAGTTTTCCTGAACACAGACCTTTTCATGATCACCAGTATGGGAGTCCCAGACTAGGGCTCTGTACGTGACTCTTCATGTTTTCCACTCAGTTCCAACAGCTTCCAAGATAACCAATGTGCTGGCACTCACTCACTAAATCCACTGATTCTTCTTGTTTGGGAGTTGCTATCCTGGGTCTGGGATTGCTGAGCACCTTGAGGAAGAAAGTACCAACCACCTCCATGTAGACCGTGTCTGTTCTGAGTCCAACATGACCATACTCAGGAGAAATTTTCACCTGAAAAAAAAAAAATTCCCAGAACTGCTAAAAGGGTGAGTGAAAATTAGAGGATGGTAACTTTTCCAATTTCCCTTAGTCTCTCAGTGAGGTCCTGGGAAATGGACAGCTTTGTGGTCACATAAACATACATTACCTGACAGTGTTTGCTCCAACCACTGGAAGGAAAGCACTGGGCTTGCCTGAGGAAAGGTCACATGGTGGTCATGACAAGGATGTGGTAGGGGGCAAGGCCAACACCACCTGGCAGGAGCACTTGGTACTGAGAAGAGCAGTGACCCCTGGACCTGCTGCCCAGAGGTTCTGCCCGGGGTCAAGTCAATGCCAACTGACAGGTCAGTGGGGGTGTGAGCACAAGTGTTTTAAACATGCCCAGCAGCTCCTCACACAGTTCTCTAGAAATCCTGTCAGCCATGGAGCATCTGCAGTGCTGCTGCACATTGGCCTCCCTCAGAAGGAAGCACATGCCTCCACATGACTCCGGGAAAGGACACTTGAGCATGTCCAGTGATGGGAGAGGGAATATTCTTTAAAATTCAGATGTGGTAGTGGTCCTAAGGAGGAGCAAGCATGACAGAAATATGATTCACCACATGCCACACGCTAGAACTCAGTGTCTGGGTCAGGCATCTGTGAGAGAGTTGTATCCTTGCCAGAATCCATTCATGATGTCATTAACAGAATGATCCCAAAATCTCTTGGGCACAATTCCCAAGAGGTGCCAAGTAAACAAAACCAAAATTGGACATTCAGCAGTGGCAAAAGGAGGGGAGTGTAGGTTCTAAGGGAACAAAAGTTTTAGAGAGTAAAGCAAGAACAGATTTTTCTCCACAACAGCACACTCAAACCCTACAGACACAATTCCTCTTCCTGTTATGTTGTTAAGATATGAACTGAGCAAATCAGACTTCTACACCTATTTCCCAGTTCTGATTTCACATGCACTTTTGCTTTTTTGTTTTTTAATTTTTTATTTTTTAAATTTCTTTTCAGTGTACCAGAATTCATGCACCACACCCAGTGCTCCATGCAATACATGCCCTCCATAATACCCACCACCAGGGTCACCCAACTTCCCACCCCTGCCCCTTCAAAACCCTCAGATTGTTTTTCAGAGTCCATAGTCTCTCACGGTTCATCTCCACCTCCAGTTTCCCTAAACTCCCTTCTCCTCTCCATCTCCCCATGTCCTCCATGTTATTTGTTATGCTCCGCAAACAAGTGAAACCATATGATAATTGACTCTCTCTGTTTGACTTATTTCACTCAACATAATCTCTTCCAGTCCCGTCCATGTTGATACAAAAGTTGTGTATTCATCCTTTCTGATGGAGGCATAATACTCCATATTATATATGGACCACATCTTCCTTATCCATTCGTCCACTGAAAGGCATCTTTGTTCTTTCACATGCACTTTTGGAGTCTCCAGATCAGCAGTTGCAACCTGAGTGTTACCTGGAACACTCTCCCTTTGATCCTTACCTGATTGCTTTTCAGGCCTGGACAGTCTTCCCCCTCTGGATGGAATTGTTCTCCAGTAGCTCCATAAACTAATACATAGACACACAGACATAAGCAATCCCATTATTGAAGAGAGGGGCCCAGTCATTCCTCCTACTCTAGCTGAAGTTGTGGTGGTTCATCCAGCCTCTCCCTGAATTTTTCCATGGTTTCCCAGAGGTTTGTTGGGCTTCATGGAATCTGAGCCCTTCAATAAAGCGTTGATCAGTTTTGAACCTGAGATGTGATAGAGATGCTACAAGAATCGCCATTCACACTCTCTGTTGTTCAAACTTATTATAGCTTTCACAAATAAACTTAATGACTGATTCCAACTCTTAGGGATAAACATGAAATGTGGCTAGTGTGAGCAATCTGATGTTTTCTTTCATGGAATTAAATGAGATAATGAATGATGGAATGAAATTAGTTATACATAGAGAGATACATGTTAGTCGCCAACACTATGGATAGCAGAATACTAGATAGTAGAATCCAAAGATGAATTCATAAGTGCCCATCCCTTCATTGTTTCTTGCTGAATAGTGTGCTGGCCTGATGGGATCATTCATTTGCAGGTATTTCCTGGGACTGTGCACATGCGCCATGGAGTCTTTGAGGTCATGGGAAACAAACAAACAAACAAACAAACAAACAAAATATATATATATATATATATATATATATATATATAGATAGATAGATGCCCCTTGAAGGGCATCTTGGTTCTTTCCACAGTTTGGCGACCGTGGCCATGGTGGATATAAACATTGGGGTACAGATGGCCCTTCTTTTCACTACATCTGTATCTTTGGGGTAAATACCCGGGAGTGCAATGGCAGGGTCATAGGGAAGCTCTATTTTTAATTTCTTGAGGAATCTCCACATTGTTCTCCAAAGTGGCTGCACCAACTTGCATTCCCAACAACAGTGTAAGAGGGTTCCCCTTTCTCCACATCCTATCTAACACAAGTTGTTTCCTGTCTTGCTAATTTTGGCCATTCTAACTGGAGTAAGGTGCTATCTCAATGTGGTTTTAATTTGAATCTCCCTGATGGCTAGTGATGATGAACATTTTTTCATGTGTCTGATAGCCATTTGTATGTCTTCATTGGAGAAGTGTCTGTTCATATCTTCAGCCCATTTTTTGATATGATTATCTGTTTTGTGTGGGTTGAGTTTGAGAGGTTCTTTATAGATCCTGGATATCAACCTTTTCTCTGTACTGTCATTTGCAAGTATCTTCTCCCATTCCGTGGGTTGCCTCTTTGTTTTCTTGACTGTTTCCTTTGCTGTGCAGAAGCTTTTGATTTTGATGAAGTCCCAAAAGTTCATCTTCGCTTTTGTTTCCTTTGCTTTTGGAGACATATCTTGAAAGAAGTTGCTGTGGCTGATATCGAAGAGGTTACTGACTAGGTTCTCCTCTAGGATTCTAATGGATTCCTGTCTCACATTGAGGTCTTTTATCCATTTTGAGTTTATTTTTGTGTACGGTTTAAGAGAATAGTGGAGTTTCATTCTTCTACATATAGCTGTCCAGTTTTCCCAGCACCATTTATTGAATAGACTGTCTTTTTTACCACTGTATATTTTTTCCTGTTTTGTCAAAGATTAACTGATCATAGAGTTGAGGGTCCATATCTGGGTACTTTACTCTGTTCCACTGGTCTGTGTGTCTGTTTTTATGCCAGTACCATGCTGTCTTGGTGATCACAGCTTTGGAGTAAAGCTTGAAATCAGGTAATGTGATGCCTCCAGTTTATTTTTGTTTTTCAACATTTCCTTAGTGATTCGGGGTCTCTTCTGGTTCCATACAAATTTCTGGATTATTTGCACCAGCTCTTTGAAAAATACCAGTGGAATTTTGATCGGAGTGGCATTAAAAGTATAGATTGCTCTAGGCAGTATAGACATTTTAACAATGTTTATTCTTCCGATCCAAGAGCATAGAATGGTCTTCTATCTTTTTGTTTCTTCTTCAGTTTCTTTCATGAGTGTTCTGTAGTTCCTCAAGTACAGATCCTTTACCTCTTTGGTTAGGTTTATTCCCAGGTATCTTATGCTTCTTGGTGCTATAGTAAATGGAATCGATTCTCTAATTTCCCTTTCTGTCTTTTCATTCTTATGGTATAAGAAAGCCACTGATTTCTGTACATTGACTTTGTATCCTGCCACGTTACTGAATTGCTGTATGAGTTCTAGTAGTTTGGGGGTGGAGTCTTTTGGGTTTTCCATATAAAGAATCATGTCATCTGCGAAGAGAGAGTTTGACTTCTTCATTGCCAATTTGGATACCTTTTATTTCTCTTTGTTGTCTGATTGCTGTTGCTAGGACTTCTATTACTATGTTGAAGAAGAGTGGTGAGAGTGGTCATCCTTGTCGTGTTCCTGATCTCAATGGGAAGGCTGCAAGCTTTTTCCCATTGAGGATGATATTTGCTGTGGGTCTTTCATAGATAGATTTTATGAAGTTCAGGGATGTTCCCTCTATCCCTATACTTTGAAGTGTTTTAATCAGGAATGGATGCTGGATTTTGTCAAATGCTTTTTCTGCATCAATTGAGAGGACCATGTGGTTCTTCTCTCTTCTCTTATTCAATTGTTCTATCACATTGATTGATTTGCAAATGTTGAACCATTCTTGTAGCCCAGGGATGAATCCCACCTGGTCATGGTGGATAATCTTTTTACTGTGCTGTTGGATCCTGTTTGTTAGGATCCTGTTGAGAATCTTAGCATCCATATTCATCAGTGATAGTGGTCTGAAATTCTCCTTTTTGGTAGGGTCTTTGCCTGGTTTGAGGATCAGGGTAATGCTGGCTTCATAGAAAGAGTCTGGAAGTTTTCCTTCTGCTTCAATTTTTTGAAACAGCTTCAGAAGAATAAGCGTTATTTCTTCTTTGAATGTTTGGTAGAATTCCCCAGGGAATCCGTCAGGTCCTGGCTCTTGTTTTTTGGGAGGTTTTTGATCACTGCTTCAATCTCGTTACTAGATATCAGTCTATTCAGTTTGTCATTTTCTTCCTGGTTCAATTTTGGGAGTTTATAGTTTTCCAGGAATGCATCCATTTCATCTAGGTTGCTTAGCTTATTGGCATATAACTCTTGATAATAACTTCTGATGATTGTTTCTACTTCCTTGGTGTTAGTTTTGATCTCTCCCTTGAATTCATAATTTTATGAATTTGGGCTTTCTCTCTTTTCTTTTGGACTAGTGTGGACAATGTTTTATCCATCTTATTGATTCTTTCAAAAAACCAGCTTCTAGTTTCATTGATATGTTCTACTGTATCTCTGGTTTCTACCTCATTGATCTCAGCTCTAATCTTGATTATTTCCCTTCTTCTGTGTGGAGTTGGTTTGATTTGTTGTTGATTCTCCAGTTCTTTATGGTGTAGAGACAGGTGGTGTATTCTGGATTTTTCAATTTTTTTGAGGGAGGCTTGGATGGCTATGTATTTCCCCCTTAGGACTGCCTTTGCTGTATACATAGGCTTTGGACTGAAGTGTCTTCATTATCTTTGGTTTCCATGAATTGTTTCAGTTCTTCCTAGATCTCCTGGTTGATCCAAGCATTCTTAAGCAAGGTGGTCTTTAGCTTCAGGTGTTTGAGTTCCTTCTGTACTTTTCCTTGTGATTGAGCTCCAGTTTCAAAGCATTGTGATCTGAGAATAAACAGGGAATGATCTCAGCCTTTTGGTATCGGTTGAGTCCTGACTTGTGACCCAGTATGTGGTCTATTCTTGAGAAGGTTCCATGTGCACTTGAAAAGAATGAGTATTCTGTTGTTTTAGGGTGGAATGTTCTGTATATATCTATGAGGTCCATCTGGTCCAATGTGTCCCTCAATGCTCTTGTTTCTTTATTGATTTTCTGCTTCGATGATCTGTCTATTTCTGAGAGAGGTGTGTTAAGATCTCCTACTATTAATGTGTTCATATCAATATGAC
>NW_019154150.1:4649603-4658839 GCF_002288905.1 Enhydra lutris kenyoni
TCTTGTTTCTTTATTCATATTCTGCTTCGATGATCTGTCTATTTCTGAGAGAGGTGTGTTAAGATCTCCTACTATTAATGTGTTCATATCAATATGACTCTTTATCTTGATTAACAGTTTTTTTATGTAATTGGCTGCTCCCATATTGGGGGCATAGATATTTACAATTGTTAGATCATCTTGATGGATAGTCCCTTTAAGAATTATGTAGTGACCTTCTGTATCTCTGACTACAGTCTTTAGTTTAAAATCTAATTTATCTGATATGAGAATAGCTACCTCGGCCTTCTTTTGAGGCCCATTGGCATGAAAGATGCTTCTCCAACCCTTCTCTTTCAGTCTGGGTGTATCTTTAGGTTCAAAATGGGTCTCTTGTAGACAACATATGGAGGGATCCTGTCATTTTATCCAATCTGCAACCCTGTGTCATTTTATGGGTGCAATTAGGCCATTCACATTTAGAGTGATTATTGATAGATACATTTTTATTGACATCATGTTACCTTTGAAGTCTTTCTTTCTGTAGATTGTCTCTATATTTCTGTTCAATGCTATTCTTAGGATTTTTCCTCTTTTATAGAATCCCCCTTAATATTTCCTGCAGTGTCGGTTGGTGGTTGCATAGTCTTTTAGCCTTGCCAGTCTTGGAAACTCTTTATCTCTCCATGTATTTTGAATGTCAGTCTTGCTGGATAAAGTATTCTTGGCTGCATGTTCTTCTCATTTAGTGCCCTGAATATATCTTGCCGCCCTTTCTGGCTTGCCAGGTCTCTGTGGACAGGTCTGACGTTATTCTGATGGGCTTTCCTCTGTAAGTAAGGAGCCTCTTTGTCCTAGCGGCTTTCAAGAGATTATATCTACAATTATGATTCCTCAATTTGACTATCAGGTGCCTTGGTGGTTTTCTTGAATCTATAATCTTGGGTGAAGACCGTTTGGCCTCTAGTACATGAACGCTGGTTCTATTTGCGAGATTGGGAAAATTTTCATGAAGAACTTTTTCCACTATATCTTCTAGACTTCTTTCTTTCTCCTCCCCTTCAGGGATTCCAATAATTCTGACGTTGGAACATTTCATGGCACCATTTATTTCCCTGATTCTGTTTTCGTGGCTTCTAAGCTGTTTGTTCCAGGCTTCCTCCTGATCCTTTCTCTCTATCTGTTTGTGCTCCATATCACTAATTCTATCTTCTGTCTCAGTTACCCTAGCTTTGAGAGAATTTAGATTAGTTTGGAACTCATTGAGAGCATTATGAACCTCATCTCAGGTAGCTTTTAGCTCTGCCCTAATATTGTGAACATCCTGTCTGGTCGCTTTCAGTTCGGCCCTAATCAATTCCGTTTGGTCATCCGTGGCTTTCTCTAACCTAGCTATTACCTGGATAATTGTTATCCTGAATTCCCTTTCCGACATATTTTCTATGTTGATAGCTGTTAGCTGTGTTGCAGAAGGTCCATCCTCTGTATTTTTCTTCTGTTGGGCATTCCTACTCCTAGTCATTTTGGTGAGAGATGACTGAACAGATGTAGCTGGATGTATCGACCGTGGTGCAGTCAAGGTGCACCCTGGAACACTTCGGAGCAATCAGGATTCCCCACCCAAACGAGAGAAAAAAGAAAAGAAAAAGAAAAAAGGAGAGAGAGAGAGAGGAAATAAAGGGAAGATAAAAGAGAAAGTTCAGTCCAAATGGACCCCAAGGTAAGATTTATGAAGTATACAAACCAAAACAGACAAACAAAAAGACTGAAAAAAGTATATGACAAGAGTAAAATATATATATATATATATATATATATATATATATATATATATATATATGCAAATAAAGGAAGAACCTCGTCAAAAGAACCCCAAGTGTAAGATTTATATACTAGCAGGACAAACACAAGAACACAGAAACACTGGTGGAAGAAAAAGATAGGAGAGTGGTTATAAATTCTCAGTGTGGGCGAGGAAGGTTGTTTTGATTCTTCCTGGATGTATCTTGATATCTTTGTTAAAGGACTCCACTTTCCTAAGATAAAGGGGGATTAAAAATTGGTTTACCTATAGGGGTAGTATTGATTGGGGAAAGGGGATTACTTTGAAGTTTAACTCTATATGAATATTAGAAAATAAAAATAAAAAAGGAATAAGCTAGACTAAACTAAACTAAAATTAAAAAAAGAATATTAAAAATTAGAAATGCAAAAGAAAAACACAGATGTATGTATCAAAAAGTTCAGGTTAGAAGGTTATTGTGGAATTTGATGCACTGGACAGCTCACTGTGATGGTAAATAGGTTAAAAAATTATCTATATAAAAATAATGAGCCAAAATCGTGGGAACAAATTAAAAATAAAAGTTGTCCTATGAAGTAGTGGTGGTTGTTCTCTTATAGATATTTTTTTTTTCTTCCTGGTTGGTTTTCTGGGGGAGGGGCTTGCCAAGTGGGTTTTCAATCAATGATGTTCCCTGAGTTAAGTCCTCCCGCCACCCTCAAGGGGGTGGGCTCTGAGAAAACCGGTTTTTTCAGGCTTTTGTTCTCTGGAGGTTTTTATGTTTGTTCACTTTTTTTTTTTTTTTTCTCTCGCCTTGACAGCTTTTGATGGTTTTTGTAGGTTTAGAGGAAAGCAAACTTTACTCCAACCTCCCTCTCAGAGTTAAGCCTCAGTCTTCCCCTCTGGGTCTCCAGAGCACATTAAGTTCCCCCTCAGCCACTGGCAGAGCAGGTTCCGAGTCGCGGTCCCTGGGGACATAGGAACTCCTTCTTGTATCCAAAAACGACAGTGGCGGCTCTCTGGGCAGCTCCAGACCACCAGAGAGCTTCCAAGCAGCGATCGCACACTGAGATTTTCCTGCTGGCCCGGGTTGGGAGTGCCTGGTCTTTCTGGGTCTAAGAGCACCTGACTTGCACGCACCTCTCTCAGGGGAGGCTGTGGGTCGCACGCGTGCACGTCTCCGGCTCTGAAAGCGGGCCGCAGGTCCGAAAACACCAGGCTGGGCCTTTGTGCACCTCTCTCAGGGGAGAGTTTGGGGCGTGCATCTCAGGCTCTGGTAGAATGGCGCGGGTCTAAGAGCGCCGGGTGGGCCTTTGTACACCTCTCTCAGGGGAGGGTGAGGGGCGCGCAGGTCTTAGGCTCTGTAGCAGGGCATGGCATTCTGCCATCTGACGTGGCTCCCAGCCCCTCACAGGAGCTGGACCCCACGCATTCTCAGGTGCGCTGGTGGCTCAGGGACAAAGACCTGGTTTCTCTGCCGCACTCTCTCTGGCTCAGCGCAGGGGAGGCTGTCCTGTTTCCGGGGACTTAAGCCCCTATCCCTAGCCGCCCTGATTCCCACAATCCCCCCACCCCCATGATCCTTTGCTCTTTTGGAGTGCTTTCAACCGTTATCCAAGTTAATGCTAGTCCCCAGATTCAGGGCACTCTCGTATTAGGGGTATTACTTTCCAATCGGTTGCCTCTGGTGGCTCTCTCCCTCTTTTGTTTATCTTCCGATATCAGTCCGACATTCCCACTCCACTTTACCTGCCCACTGGTGTTTTCTGCCCCTGTAGAGATCCAGACATGTATAATTCTTATCTGAGGCTGATTTCATGGGTGATCAGAGTTCTTTGGTAGGTAATCAGCTCACTTTAGGGTACAGGTTGAAACGTCTCCTCCTCCTACTTCCCCGCCATCTTGTCTCCCCCATATGTATATATATATATATATATATATATATATATATATATATTCTTAAATATATATATATTCTTAAATATATATATATATATTTATAGATTTAATTTATTTGACAGAGATCACAAGCAGGCAGAGAAGCAGGCAGAGAGAGGAGGAAGCAGGCTCCCTGCTGAGCAGAGAGCCTGATGTGGGGCTTAATCCCAGGACCCTGAGATCATGACCTGAGCCAAAGGCAGAGGCTTTAACCCACTGAGCCATCAAGGCACTCAGGACACCAAAAAATTAAGGTCAACCAGCCACGTCCTAGAAGAAGCAATGTACAATTCAATGCAACCCTACCAAAATCCCAATATCGTTTTATAGAAAGAGTACAGATAGTGCTAAAATACCCATGGAACCTCAAATAGTGAAACAATCACAAACATGTGAGAGAAGTTTAAACTCCACTCTTATTGGCTTAAAACACTTTTCAAGCTACAGTATTCTAGCAATATGGTACTAGAACAATATGGTAATAAGGATAGATGGGGAGAAAAATGGATCAGCATAGAAAGCCCCCAAATGAACACACATATGTGGGCACATGATCTTCCAACAAGGATGCCAAGACTATATACCATGGAGAAGGATGGTCTCTTCAACAATGAAGAGAACGGAAAGGGAGAAGACATGTGCAAATTCACACTGGAAAAGGAGTTAATATTCAAAATATGTAAGAGACTCCTGCATGTGAACTGCAAAAAACAACCAATAAAGCCACTAACCCTGTTTAATCATGGGAGAAAGACTTGAAGAGACATTACTTTAAAGAAGATGTACAAATTGCCAACAGATATATAGATGTGCAAATTCAAAGGACAATGAGATATCACCTCACTTGTTCAGACACCAGTTACAGAAAGAAAAGAAATAAAGAAAGAAAAAGTGAGGGGAAATGAGGGGTGGAAGGAGGGGAAAGAAAGAAGAAAATAAAGAGAGAAGCATAGAGAGTATTGATAAGAATATGGGAAATCAGAATCTTTGTACACAGTGGGAATGTAAAATGGTACAGACATAATGAATGAAAACAGTAACATGTTTTCCAAAGAACTGCAAATAGATCCAGCAGTCACACTTCTGGGCATAGTGTGAGGGGAAATAAAGCCAGCATCTCTAGGATATATGCACACTACAGCATTCTACACAATAACAAGGAAAATGAAACAGCACCAGTGTTCGGTTGATGAAGAAAATGTGGAAGAGATTATGCTGAGTGAAATAAGTCAAGCAGAGAGAGTCAATTATCATATGGTTTCACTTATTTGTGGAGCATAACAAATAGCATGGAGGACAAGGGGAGTTAGAGAGGAGAAGGGAGTTGAGGGAAATTGGAAGGGGAGGTAAACCATGAGAGACTATGGACTCTGAAAAATAATCTGAGGGTTTTGAAGGGGCGGGGGGTGGGAGTTTGGGGAAACCAGGTGGTGGGTATTAGAGAGGGCACGGATTGCATGGAGCACTGGGTGTGGTGCAAAAACAAGGAATATTGTTATGCTGAAAATAAATAAATTTTTAAAAAAAAAGAAAATTTGGTACCTAATTGCAGTGGAATATTATTCCAACTACAAAGGGAGAGAAAAACTTCCTATTTGCTGAACAAGAAATGAGCCTGGAGAGCCTTATTCTAAGTGAAATGTGACAATTACAGAAACACAAGTACAATGTATTTGCATGACCATGAGTTGTGTAAAATAGTCAAAGTCATAGAAGAGAGCAGAGGACTGGTTGCCAAGCACTGGGGGAGAAGGAAGTGGAGAGTTGCTTTCATAGGCTTTGGTCCTGCATGAGAATTGGCCCCACCTCTGACAGATGTTGACATGCATGGTCCTATGTGGGACCTACCTCCACACCCTTCACAATCTCTGGACTCACCACAAGAATGTGGGCTTTCTATCTGTGGTCCTCACTAATGACTAGTCTTAAACAGGTTGTTAAATGCCCATGAGCTGACCTGGGTTATTTGTCCACAGAGGCCACCTAAAATGTTGGGCAATATTGTGACCTTGTAGATGAGCATCTCCAGGTATGTAATGGGTGTGGGACTTGCTCTGTGACTGACAGTCCCATAGCTGAGTGATAAATGCTGGTCAGCGGCCCAGAGCTACAACATTGGGATATGGGCCTGAGTTCCTATTTTTGCTTTTCCACACAGAAGGCAAGATCTTGGGCCATTCATTCCTGCAGCATTTTCTTCTGAGAAAAGGGAGTTTTAAGCAATCTCCAGATATGGCTGAGTTGAGGGAGGAAAGTGGTATTGTATACAACATATTTATATGTATTGTATGTGCAGTGTTGATGAGATTTTCTTTTTTTGTAGAAGTTTGACTGTTGTGGAAGTGGGAAATACCTGCTGAGGAAACAAACACACAGACACACACAGGCAGACACACATTGACCGTTCCATCACACAGAGACACACAGCCAACCCCAACCCTCACAAACCACAAACCACACCAACTAAATGGCCTAGTGCCTCCGGGAATGTAGAACAGGGCCATAGCTCCTTACAGGACACTTCCTTTCATTACATCTCAACACCCATCCCCAAAAGAAATGCAGAATCAGGGTGGTTCTGCAGACTGAAGCAGACAAGCATTTCTCATCTTCTTCATTGGTCACAGTAGGACTGTAGAAGCTGGAGGCATCATGTTGCCTGATTTCAAGCTTTACTACAAAGCTGTGATCACCAAGACAGCATGGTACTGCCACAAAAACAGACACACAGAGCAGTGGAACAAAGTAGAGAGCCCAGATATGGACCCACAACTCTATGATCAAATAATCTTCAACAAAACAGGAAAAAATATCTAGTGGAAAAAAAGACAGTCTCTTCAATATATGGTGCTGGGAAAATTGGACAGCTATGTATAGAACTGAGAGCTGAAACAAAAGGTAGTACAAGTGACAGCATCAGTTACAACATGTATAGTAGTGAGCCTTTTCATTCACAGAAACTTTTGTTTCCTGAAAAAGAATGTTGTACTGCTGATAGAATGGACTACTGCCATGGAAAGTTCAAGCCTCTTCCACAGGTGTCCTTTTTAATCTGGGGCAGCCATCGACGCTGTACAAGTTCTGGTTTCCTGAAATCATTGTAAAACACTGTATACAAGGGTGTGATCCTCATAGTGGTTCTTTTCTCTATTTGCAGGTGGAGGCAGGAGGAACCTAAAATTGTACGTAGCTTAGAGACAGTCCTTTTTCACACAAAATCTAGGTGATTCAGAAGGTGAGGTTGCCCTGACTCCTTTGGAGAAACACCCAGGTTCCAGGTTCCCACAGACAATGTGGGTAGGGGAAGCAGTGATAGAAACCTCTACTATAAAAACTATAACCATGTTCCACAGACTCTAGAAGGAAGTCGTTAAATTAGGTGTGGTTTTCGTGTATGAAGGTGGAAGACAGTCTATGTATGAGTTTATGCAGCATAGTTGTAAACATCACTGCATGAGTGTATTGGTGTGTGTGTGTGTGTGTGTGTGTGCGTGCGTGCGCACACACACACACACACACACACACACACACACATTTCCTCAGGCTCTCTCTCTTACTTAACCAGCACTGTGCAAGTGTTGGCTTTCTAAAGAGAAAAACAAAAACACTCCTCATGTGCATGTTTTGCCTACATTGACTCATTCCTCCTTCACTGAATTTGTATCTGAGGAATCCTTCAGTATTCCTTTCCATTACCAGAGATGAGGTAGACATGAATGGCCCTAGTTCTTGACTTCCTTGGAAGTCAAGGTCACAGTGGAGAGGTCACAGTGTGAACCAAGGCCTAGGTCCCACTGTTGATATTCTGGGTTACTGACCTGCACTTATCTCTCAGCCACTGGGTCATTAGAGAGCAAAGGAGTTTCCGCATCCCAGTCCATGACTGGTAGTATCAGAGTTTACAGAGATCCTCCAGACTGCCAAAACATTAGAAGGAAGCCTCAGTGGCCACATAAATCAGGGTACTTATAGGGTCACCTCACAGCTGACGGCGCCTAGCATTGATGTGCAATGCACCTAGAAAGCTCGCATGGTCCTGATCAGCCCACAGATTCTAAGGGATAAGAGCGCACATGCAAGACAGTGCAAGTAACATCTGTCAGTGCTGGGGTCATTGTTTGGTCATGGCTGAGGCAGAGAAGAAGCTGGGAGAGATTTCAGTGTATCCGAGGACATTTCTATAAGCCCTACAAATGCTTGACTCCTGCAATCACACACCTAAGGGACAGTGGGAAATAGGAACTCAGTAGAAACCTCAGTTGTGAGCTTGGTGCCTAACACCCCTGTTGCAAATCCCCTGCACAGCTGGGTTAGAGTGTCAGCCCATGCTCCTTGGCTCCTCTCCATAATGAACTTTCCACTGGCTTGATGGCCCATCCATGATAATTAGTCCCTGACTCAATGGACACACAGAAACATTCCCAGACACACACACACACACACACACACACACACACACACACACACACACATTACATAGGATGGGAAGGCTGGAAGGAAAACATGGATACCACATGATGATAATCATGAAATTCTACTCCTGAAACCAAAACTACACTATATGTTAATAAACTTGAACTTCAATGAAAAGAAAAATTAAAACGGGCATTTTTAAATGGTACGATGTCAGTATTTCAAGTCTTCCATAAGTGATTTCCTTTAGGATAATTGATTAGTGAACAACTATAATATGATATTTGCCTAGGATTGATTTCAGTCTCCCAGTAAAGTAGAAAGTCTTACAGAGACATGATCAGTACAGTAGCAGCCTATGGGCATCCTGAGGGATGAACTGGTATACAAACAAGAGAGTGGCAATTTACCTGAACCTCAAAGATGCAGGAGAGGTCATGGGACCCTGTCATTACAACACAGCATGCATGTTAGGCTTAATCCTTTTTTAGACTTACTCTTTCATACCGAATAGTCTCCCCATAGCAAGAAAGCCAAAGGTCCAGTTTCTCATTTCCTTTCTGTTCCTCACTCCGCCTTTCTTTGTCCACTAAGGAGGAGGTGCCAGCAGCAGCTCAGTCCATCCTTACTCACCACCCATATGTACACTCCCACACTGTTCCACATCCAACAAAACTCCCTGGCTAGTTGCTGAGCAGAATCATCCTCCTAGCTCCCACAGAGTGCCTCGTACGAGAGCTTCCTGGCTGGATGCCACAGGAAGAAGCCCCAAACCTCTCCAAGGTAAGCTCTTTTTGTCTAAGAGAGACATTTTGTTTTCTTCTTCATGAGAACTAAGCTATTAAAGTCGGAGCCTGGACATCTCAGGTGATACATCTAATGTCAGTGCAGAGAGTTTCAAGTGAGAGTGTGATACCTGATACAATAGGGCATTTTTTAATGACAACATCAGCTACAAGCTGTATGATAGTGAGCACTTTCCTCAGAAGAAGTGCTTGTCTTGGATTTTTGGTTTCCTGATCAAAATGGTCTTGCAAGATCTTGTATGAAATGCTCGAGCTTTGTCCTTGTCCACTGTGTTTTGTTCTGGAGCCATTGACTCAACCCATCATTGCCATTTGGT
>NW_019154150.1:4659239-4666069 GCF_002288905.1 Enhydra lutris kenyoni
GTGGTACAACTGTCAGTGTGTGTGTGTGTGTGTGTGTGTGTGTGTGTCTTTTTCCTCGGGAGGTATTTCCCACTTACACAATAGTCAAACTTCTACAAAAAAAGAAAATCTCATCAACACTGCACATACAATGCATATAAATGTATTGCATACCTTTCTCTTTCAACACAGCTATACCTGGAGATTGCTTAAAACTCCCTTTTCTCAGAAGGAGATGCTGGGGGATGAATGGCCCAATTCTTGCCTTGTATGTGGAAAAGCAAAAATAGGAACTCAGGCCCATGTCCCAGTGCTGTAGCTCTGGGCTGCTGACCAGCATTTATCACTCAGCTATGGGGCCATCAGCCACAGAGCAAGTCCCACATCCATTACATACCTGGAGATGCTCATCTACAAGGTCACAACATTGCCCAACATTTTAAGTGGCCTCCGTGGACAAATAACCCAGAGCATCTCATGTGTGTTTAACAGCCCATTGAAGACTAGTCATTAGTGAGGACCACAGATAGAAAGCCCACATGCTTGTGGAGAGTCCAGAGTTTGTGAAAGGTGTGGAGGTAGGTCCCACATAGGACCATGTATGTCAACATCTGTCAGAGGTGGGGCCAATTCTCATGCAGGACCAAAGCCCATGAAAGCAACTCCCCACTTCCTTCTCCCCCAGTGCTTGGCAACCAATCCTCTGCTCTCTGCTTCTATGACTTTGACTATTTTACAGACCTCATGATCATGCAAACACATAGTATTTGTTTCTGTGATTGGTATATTATGTTTACAATAAGGCTCTTCAGGCTCATTCCTGGTTCTGCACATGCTAAGTTCAATTCTCTTTTGAAGTGGAATAATATTCCACCGTACTTAGGTACCACATTTTCTTCATCAACTTTTCAATTCACCTGTGCATGTACAAGGGGGCCGTTTCCATTTCCTGGCTATTGTGTAGGATGCTGCACTGCTTATCATGTTGCATCTCTGTCCTAGAGAGGCTGGTTTCCTTTCCCCTCACACTATGCCCAGAAGTGTGACCACTGGATCATGCAGTACTTCTATTTGCAGTTCTTTGAAATACTCATTATTGTTTTTCATTATGTCTGTACCATTTTACATTCTAACTGTGTACCAAGGTTCTGATTTCCCATATTCTCATCAATACTCCCTAAGGTTCTGTTTTTATTATCATCTTTCTTTAGCATCCTCCCACTCCCTCTCCTCCCTTTTCCTTTCCTTCTTTTCTTTCTGTAACTGGCATCTGAACAAGTGAAGTGATATCTCATTGTCCTTTGAATTTGCACATCCATGGAAATCAGCGATGTGGAGCAGGTTTTCATATGTCTGTTGGCCATTTGTACATCTTCTTTGAAGTAATGTCCATTCAAATCTTTCTCCCATGATTAAACTGGGTGGGTGACTTTCTTGGGTTGTTTTTGGAATTCACATGCAGGAATTTCTTATATATTTTGAATATTAGCTCCTTTTGCAATGTGAATTTGCACACGTCTTCTCCATTTCCATTCTCTCCATTGTTGAAGGGACTAACTTTCTCCACGGTGCAGTCTTGGCATCCTTGCTGAGGATCTTGTGCCCATGTACGTGTGTTCATTTGGGGGTTCTCTATGCTGATCCGTTGTTCTCCCCATCTGTTTTTATGGCAGTACCATATGATTAGAGTATTGTAGCTTGCAATGTGTTTTAAGTCAGGGTGAGTGGAGCTTCCACTCTTCTCTCATGATCCAGATTGTTTTCACTATTTGAGGTCCCCTGGGGATTTTGGTATTATCTGTTCTGTTTCTATAAAACGACATTGGGATTTTGATAGGTGGTGCACTGAAAGGTACACTGCTGCTACTAAGGCCTGGGGCACTGACTTTACTGTTTTGGCATCCCAGGACCTCAAAGAGTAACTGGCATGTGTGCACAGTCTCAGGAAATAACTGCAAATGAATGATCCCATCAGGCCAGCACACTACTCAACAAGGAACAATGAAGGGATGGGCACTTATGTCTTCAAGTTTGGAGTCTACAGCTCTGCTATCTAGGGTGCTAGCCACTAGACTGTATCTTTTTGTGTATAATTGATTTCATTCCATCATTCACTAACTCAGTTAATTCCAAGGAAAGGAAATATCATATTGCTCAGTCACACTAGCCACATTTCATGTGTATCCCTAAGAGTTGGAAATGGGTCCTTACATTTGGTGGAGAGCTATAATAAACTTGAACAATTGAGTGTGATTGGTGATTCCTGTAGCATCTCTATCACATCTCAGATTCACAACTGTGATCAATGTCTTACTGAAGGGCTCCAATTCCTCTAAGCTTAACAAACTTCTGGGAACCCATGGAAAAATTCAGGGAGATGCTGGATGACTCACCACAACCTCAACTAGAATAGGAAGAATGGCTGGGGCCCCTCTGTCCAATAACAGGATTGCTCATTTCTGTGTCTCTATAGATTTGTTTCTGAAGATCTTGGAAAATGATTCCAACCACAGTGGGGAAGACTTTCCAGGTCCAATTAGCATTCAGGTAAGAATCAACAGGAGAGGGTTCCAGGTAATAGGTTGCAACCACTGATCTAAAGACTGCAAAAGTGCCTATGAAATCAGAATGGGAAATAGGTATAGAAGACTGATTTGCTCACTTCGTATCTTAATCACATAATAGGAAGAGGAATTGTGTCTGTAGGCTTTGAGTGTGCTGTCTTGGAAAAAGTCTGTTCTTGCTTTGCTCTCTACAACTTTTGTTTCCATGAAACCTGTACTCCCCTTCCTCTGCCACTGCTAAATATCTGATCGTGATTTTGTTTGCTTGGCACCTCTTGGGATTGTGCCCCAGAGATTAGGGGACCATTCTGTTAATGACTTATTGTGAATGTATTCTGGCACGGACACAACTCTCTCACAGACACCTGACCCAGAGACAAAGTTCCAGTGTGTAATGGGTGGTGAATGAGAAGTAACTCTCCCATTCAGCTAGAATTCTAGGACTTGTAACATCATGTGTCTGTCATGCTTGCTCCTTAAGAACCACTCACACACCCACATATGTTAAAGAATATTATCTCTGGCATCACTGCATATGCTCCAGTGTCCTTTCCCAGAGTCATGTGGGTGCCCATGAGCGACCACAATGCAGATCCTCCATAGAGAGCAGGAACTCTAGAGGTCTGTGTGAAGGGCTGCTGGGCCTGTTTCAAACACTTGTACTCACAGCCCCACTGACCTGTCACCTGTCATTGACCTGAGGGCAGAACCTCTGGGCAGCAGTTCCAGGGGTCACCGCTCCTCTCAGTACCAAGAGTTCCTGTCATGTAATGTTGGCCTTGCCCCCTATCACATCATTGTCATGACCACCCTCTGATCTTTCCTCAGGCAAGCTCAGTGCTTTCCTTCTAATGGTCGGGCCAAGCCCTGGCAGGACTGTATGTTTATGGGGTCATATGTCATAAGGAAAAGTGGACAAGTTAGCATCCTCTAACTTTCACTCACCCTTTGTAACGTTTCTAGGAATTTGGGGGGTTGTTTCAGGTGAAAATGTCTCCTGAGTATGTTCATGTCAGACTCAGAAAGACACAAGCTACATGGAGGTAATTGACACTTTCTCCCTTAAGGTCCTCAGCAATCTCAGACCCAGGAGAGCAACTCCCCAACAAGAAGAATCAGTGGATTTAGTGCGTGGGTGCCACCACATGGATTGTCTGTCCTCCAGTACTTCCTTACTTCATAACAATGTGATTGGTGGAGTTTGACAGTAGAAAGGAAATGAAGCATATCTTAGGAGAGGAAGAGGGAGGGGAACATGGCAGGAGAGGAACCAGGAGGGAGGAAGGTAATAACAGGCACAGACTTTCATGGGGACAGTGATCTCCTGCAGGAGGGACAGGAGGACACAGGCATCCATCCTGGTCATGGGGAGAATGTGAGGCTGAAAAAGCTAGTCAGAGAACAGACACCCACTCCCTCCCTGAAGACATGGAGGGTTAGAGCCTGGAGAGGACTCAGAGCTGAGGGCCAATCACCCAGAATTCAGGGTACTTCCTTCCTGGAGCAACAGAGTCTGCTCCACTAACTCCAACTTCCTTTCCCATGGTCACCCCCACATCATCAGTGCCATATCCAGTCAAAGACTACTTTGCAGATTCAGAGGATTCAGATGAATACAGCAACATGATGCCCATAACACCTTTCTCCCTTTTGTCTCTTTTTGCTTTCTCCCTTTGCAATGAATAGCTCCTCTTTAGAGCTTTCACCCATTGTTTCTTTTTCTGAAGCTCACCCTGAGGAGCCTTGTCTCATCCAGGGACTTGAGACCTTGCAACTTCAATGTCTAGGAAATGTTTCTGCAGCTCCCCTCTCCCCCTTTCATAGCACTGCCCTGGCCCCTGAACCTGGGCCTGCACCGCTGATTCATGGTGAGCCATCCTGAATGGCCCAGCAGTGATCCAGACTGGGGTCAGAAGGGCTAAGCTGGATGGGCCCCAGAGAAGGCTGGTCCTGACCTGGTCATGTCCCACATGGGTGTTTTCCTATCCTGGTTGTTTCTGGTCATGCCTGACTCTTCCCTTCCCTTATCAAAAACTTCTCTATTACAGGACCCTACAGAAGTAGCAGAGGCTGATGTTTTGCAGGAAAAACATGAAGAGCAATTCTGAATGTGGGATGCCTGCCATTGAAGGGTAAGGCACATGTGGCTCATCCCTTCCCCAACTTACTCAGTGCATCCACAGTGGAATCAACCACAATGCTGGTTTGTCTGCTGTTGCCTTCCACCATGAAGTAGACAAGAGTATGGTCATAATCCATTCAGCCCACTATATTATGCTCTGAGCACATCCCCCATGGAACCAGGACCCGATCCATGCATGCTCCTGAGCAGGAAGGGCTATGTCCTCCAGCAGTTGCTTAAGTTGGAGGCAGGGATCTGGGTGCCTATAGAGCCACCATGAACAGGAGTGGAGGAGGTGGGTACACTGATTTATTTCTGAAGAGCGCCTTTGGAGATGTTCATCTTACTCTGCAGGACACAACCCTGCCCTCCCAACCTGCTGAAGCCAACAGAGACTTTCCTCTCTGGATATCTAGGTATGGTGAGTTATTTGGGGTTGGATATGACCACCCTAATTCAGGCATCTGGCAAATGAGTGAAGACACAGGCCCCCATTGCTCATGCCAGCAAGACAGCTCACCTCCTCCTGCTTTGCATCCCTCTGGATACATGGCAGGCACTAGTACTGAGGAGGGGATATTGTAGGATCCCTACCTGATTGGCAGCTGTCTGTGTGCTTGGGTACCCTGACCCCATGAGAACTCTTTTGGGAGATAGGGGCTAACATATTGGCACCATTTTCCAATGTGATTTTTGAGCTCCTATAGATTCTGCCTTAATTGGCAGGCAAGGCCATCAGGGAAAGGCAGTGCTATCCTCTCCCAATGCAAATATGTCCAGTGGCTTAGCATGTACACTGTGCAGTCTCACTCCCTCTGGAGTACAGGAGCACTCAATAGCCACTATGCCACCCACAGCATCCAGATAGACCCAATGCCAGTCCACAGAGAAGTCATGTTGAGGGATCTCAGAGAGCCTGGAAAAGGGACTGCCGACAGCAGAAGGACCCCACAAACATGGAAAAGCAGGGCTATTAGGGAAGGCACCCTGATGGAAACTTCATTCAGTTTCTGGGGTTCCATGCAGGCTTCTCTTCCTTCTTAAAAAGCTTATGTACTTCAGAGATACCATCAGCCCTGTGAGCTCAAAAGTATGTCCAACAAGAAATCCTACATCTCTCGTAAAAGCTGTCCCAAACAACATCCCATATAATCTCATACAGCTCCACCTCATGTTTCTCACAGATGCAGAGGACACTCTGCCCATATGCAGGCCCAGGTGCTCCAGAGGTGCTCATTGACAGTGAGCCAGACAGGCCCTTGGTGTCCAGCTGCAGCTTCAGTGATTTCCCAGAGGAAGAGCCAGCATGAAGGGATGCACATGTAACCATGGGGCACACCTGGAGGAACTCCTCAGGTGCACTTGACCTCAGAAACAGATGTTTATCCTTCTAAGAAGACGACAAGACTAGGGACCCCTGCAGACAAGACAAAAGGACCCTCTGAGATTCCACCCCCGCCCCAGAGGTGGGTTTAGAATCACTGCAAAAGACCTGGCCTCTGAGGAGGAAGCAGCACTCCAGGTCATGCTCAATGCATTTCTGGGTGACATGAAGGCCGTCTTCAATGGCAACACTAGACAGCCTTCCAGTTCTTTCCTCCTGCCTCCAGCAAGGTCTGCTCCTCCTCCAGCTGTCTCTCTAGCCCCAGCAGGAATACACAGCAGAAGAGATGCAGGAAGACAGAGGACTGCCAGGGCACAGTGGCCACCCTGGATTCCAATGGAGGGGCAGCTCTGTGCATACTTTATCTTAGAGGGCACACAGCTCACTTCATCCCCCTTGCTTCCCTGTCAGAGTCCTTTTCAGTCACCTCTTCACAATCAATGTCCCCAGTCCTGTCCACCTATCTGGCTGACTGACCCCTGCTCACTCCCAAGTATCAGGCAGGGCTGATCTGCTGGGTCCCCAAACCACTGCCCCAACCTCCTTCATCTCCCTGGGCAGAGTGTGCATGAGAAGTCCATCTCCTGACTGGCCAGCTCCAGAAACAGCTGCTGTCCCTGTCCTCATTTATGGTGAAGCTCTTCCCAGATCCCCCTCTCATGGGGAGAGGGAGGAGGCCCTCTGCAGCCCAAGACCTCAGTGACAGCTGAAGCAGATGCCAACTGTGCCTTCCCTGTCACTCCCTGCACCTCTGAAATGGAGCCCCCCCCCCCCCCCCCCC
>NW_019154150.1:4666169-4671500 GCF_002288905.1 Enhydra lutris kenyoni
CCCCCCGATGTATGTAGATTCTCCTGTCTTCACCTGCCAAAGTTCCCCTCCCACTAGGGTCCTAGTGCCCCTTCTCAGGCCTGCCTCCCTATCATTGCTGCTGCCACTTCTAGCCCACCCACTAGCACACATACATCTATTGTATTCTTACAATAATAACTTTTTCTCAATATTTTTAATTTTCAGCATAACAGTATTCCTTGTTTTTGCACCACACCCAGTGCTCCATGCAATCCGTGCCCTCTCTAATACCCACCACCTGGTTTCCCCAAACTCCCACCCCCCGCCCCTTCAAAACCCTCAGATTATTTTTCAGAGTCCATAGTCTCTCATGGTTTACCTCCCCTTCCAATTTCCAACTCCCTTCTCCTCTCTAACTCCCCTTGTCCTCCATGCTATTTGTTATGCTCCACAAATAAGTGAAACCATATGATAATTGACTCTCTCTGCTTGACTTATTTCACTCAGCATAATCTCTTCCAGTCCTGTCCATGTTGCTACAAAAGTTGGGTATTCATCCTTTCTGATGGAGGCATAATACTCCATAGTGTATATGTTATTTTTTGTTATAATTGCATTTGTTCTGGCCCTTCCTCCCCTAGGAAGCAACATAGACAGTCTCAGGCTACCTATTCTGGTTTTTTTTTTCAAGCTATCATAAATCTCCAAAATTTTTCTCAGTAAACTTGCTGGGGGAAAACAAAAATAATGAATTGTTGAACATTACATCAAAAACCAATGATGTACTATATGTTGGTTAACAGGACATAATAAAAAAAAAAAGGTTTTAAAAAACCCACACATATAAGTGGATGCATTCAAACCTGTGTTGTTTTAGGGTCAACTGTATTTTCAAGGCATGGAAAGAAACATGATTTGCTAATGAACTGGTTTGTTGGTTAAAGATGATTCTACAGTCACTGATATGAGCAACTAGAATAAGTTTCCCTTTTAGAAAGAAATAGAGTAGATTGAAAGAGGAATGGTTTTTGGGAGAAGGGTCAATAGTTTTGCTTTCAATGTGTTAAGTGAAAGATGCCAACTAGTCATCAAGAGGAAATGTGAAACAGTTGGAATAAGAACACACCAGGAGTTTCTTATCCATTAGCTCACATAGGTTTCACAATGCTGCCACATTTCAAGGAGGACACTGAGAAACAGAGATTCAGATAAATAATAAGACTAATGCAAGTTCGAAACCCCCAGTTGATGCTGAAAGTAGAACTCAAGTCCATGACACTATTGCCACTATATCAAGAAACACTTAAGATAAAATATTTGTGTATATTAAGACAGTTATGATCAATTTAGTCTTGCTTTTCATGTATTATTTTATCTGAAGGAAGGGTCATTAATTGTGATTCAAGCTGGTAACTTCACATTTGCTCCCAGGAGGTAATGATTACTCATTAATACCCTAGCCCAGTTGTTCTCAAATTTTAGAAAACATAAGAATCACTTGGACCCATATTAAAAATAAAATTCCAGTGTCTCTTTTTCAACTTGTTGCTTTCATCTACAAGTGTATTTTTTTTTCTTTCTGACAGAAATCTATTCATCCAGTCCAAAACATCACTAGTTAGAATCTGGGTATTTTGAGGGTCACAATTACCTAAATATTCAACAATTTCCGCCTTTATCATGGCATCTGCCAGCCAAAGATATTCCAACTCATATTTGGGTAATTGAAGTCAATATCCAGTTATTCAGGTCCTTACTTTATTGATCAAGATGGTTGCAATTCAATGCTTCTGTTTGGGAACTCACAATCTTTCTGAGGATATGTCTCTCAGATTATTAGAAAGGATCAAAAGATACTTCAAGTGATATATGCACCCCTATGTTTATTGTAGCATTATTTACAATAGCCAAGATATGGAAGCAACCTGTGTCCATTGACAGATGAATGGAGAAGCTTCTTGCTTGGGGCAGAGCAGGTAAGGCACGCCTCTACCTCTGCCCCAATAGAAACTGTTCATAACTTTTACTCTAGGTTATTGCTCTGGGCAAATCAGAGGCCCCCGACCAGATATGCATCTTCCCTTGTTCTTGCAGATGGTTGGAAATTGCCCAGATGTTCCTGGTCCTGATGTTCAAGTGTCCCACATGTCCAATCTTAAGAGGAAAACCTAGGAAAGGGTGAGGTGAATTGTCTAGAGTTTCTCAAGTGGCTCTCTATCAAAGCTCTCTTAAAGAAAAACCACGATTATCTCATTCTTCCAGTACTACTCACTAGGATATATAGTAACAATAGATGGTCATAGTAAACACATAGCTTAAATTAGAGAATACAGTTGTTAGTGGTTTTATATTTAGCATCATGGCAGCTTTCATCACCACCTTTTCCATAAATTGCCCCTGTAATACACCACCTACATTTCAAATCCTAGGGGCACCGGTGGTGTGGTTCCCAAGGGAGAGCTCGAATGTCATCAATTTTTGCCCATTGCCTAAGCAGCCTGAATGCTGACTGCAGAGTTTCACTGGTGGTCCCTTCTTGACATTAGGACATACTCTGTGACTTGCCAGGGTCACTAGAGGTATGATAAAATTGCATTTGTTCTGGCCCCTCCTCCCCTAGGAAGCAACATAGACCGTCTCAGTAAAGGGATATAGCATTTAATTGTTCTAAAATGGGACTCAAAGTATATAACCAATGTATACAATCTATAATGTCTGGGCATGTATACTTATGCCCTATGGTCTTGAACATGCAGCTGTGATTACCATTCCTCATTATATATAGTTCTGTGATTACTTTGTCCAATGATCTAATTGTAACCAAATCTTGGATAATTACTGGCTTTGTGCATCTCCACCCACAATCCATATGGCACCAAGTTGGGAAACTGTATATACTGTAAATGCATCACCCATACAGAAGACAGTGCAAAAGGAAGGATTTGGTGGAAAAGCCTATTAGACATCAGAAAATGCCACCTGTTCATTCATTCTTAGAAACTTTTAAGTCTATGGACTGGGCCACCTAAGATGAAAGACATTGTTTTTAGTCAGCCCACAATTCCTAACAAAGCAAAACTTGAGGAGGACCAAGAAGTCAGAAAAGGAGGTAGGTCATCACACATTTCTTTCCTACTGTAGTTTCATATAAAGCATTCACTTGCCTTAAAAGGAGGTCTGTACCTCATTCTACTTTGTCCTGTGCAAACATTAGTAGGAAGACTGTTGTGGTTCAGTAAGGAATATCTATATTGTCCTATCCTAGGTCAAATACTTGCACTATTAGTTACTTAGAGCCAGCTGACATAACACTTTCTTGGCACACAGCTAGGACAAGTGGTTCCACAAAGCCCCATCAGGCTAGAACATGTCTTAACACTAGGGTCAGGGGATTGTTTTTCCCCATGAAGCAAAAGCTAACCTGTGGCTACTCACAATTTGTCCCTAACACTTAGAGGTTTTCAGGAATGTATCCTCTGTAGCACTCCAGGAGGTTAATGCCTTGACAGAAATGTCTCCCAATGGAGAACAATACTCAGCAACTTCTTAGTACCCATAATCTTTTAACTTTTCCTACTGAATTTAAAAGCTGAATAATTAGGGTTGGGGATGTAGAGTATAGGTGTGGAATATTTTCTTTCTGTGCGTGTAAGAGATAAAAGGGCAAGCATCCAGCTCCTAGCACCTTTACCATCATATTTGACCACTTGAACTATTTCCTGGGTATAAATTGTCTGATTTTAAAAATAAAGTGGAGTCCTTTATGCCACTGTTTGGCAATCCAGTAAAAAATGACTTCTAGATATATATTACCAAAATTTACAGAGGGAGAAACCTAGAGTACAACCATTGAAGAAATAAAAATGTTGCTAAGGATACATCTCTCCCAATTCCTTCCTCCCCAAAAAAGGATCTAGCTATTACTTTCAGCCTTTAATGAGTAATTCCCACATTATGCAAACTCTTTCAGAAAATAAAAGAAAAATAAACTCCAAATACATTTTGAAAAGCCAGGAAAACCTCAGTAAATTCAACCTAGTTCTCTACTTTAAAAAAAAAAAAAAATCACCACAAACAAATGGATTTTACTCCAGGACTTCAAAGAAATTTCAATCATTTAGAAAGTTTAAAAAAAAAAAAAAAGTGATTTACAAAAATAAAGAACATGACCCATAAAATTATATCAACAGACTTTTTAAAAAACGATATAGAACTTAGCAACTCTAAGAATAGTAATTGCTATAGTGGGTACTAAGTGACAAGTACTGTTCTAAATGCCTAACACTGATTAACTGATTTTATCTCGAAAAACATAGCTTTACTTTGCAGATGGAAGAACTGACACACAAGGAAGCTGAGTAACTTGCCCAGGGCTACACACCTAGAAACGTGGAGGAGCCAGGGTTTGAATTAGGACACTAGGCACAAAATCAGTGTTCTTAACTACTGTACTATCTTCCTTTTTCTAAAAACAGAAATAGAGAGGCATCTGGTTGGCTCAGTCGATAGAGCATGCAACTCTCAATCCTGAGGTCATGAGTTCAAGCCCTACAATGCATGGAACCTACTTTAAAAAAAAAACAAATAAATAAATAACAGAAATAGAAGGAAACTTCCTAAACACAATAGAGTATCTATCAGAAACCAACAATGAAGTAACAGTGGTGAGATGTCCACAAATACACATAGAAAATATCAATGAGGACCCTGTATGTGATAGCCTACAATGAGATACCACTTCCATCTTTATTTTTATTTTTTAAAGATTTTATTTATTTATTTGACAGAGATCACAAGTAGGCAGAGAGGCAGGCAGAGAGGCAGGGAAGCAGGCTCCCCATTGAGCAGAGAGCCCAATACGGGGCTTGATCCCAGGACCCTGGGATCATGACCTGAGCCTAAGGCAGAGGCTTTAACCCACTGAGCCGCCCAGGCATTGCCCCACTTCCATCTTTAGAAGCCTCTAATCTGATTGGGGTGGGGAAGGGGATCTCATATCCAACATAAAGATGGTGCAACTTAGAGCAGAGTTTAAAAAATTTATTAAACAACTACTATATGAAAATTATCTATATGCTAAAAGAACAGATACCATACCTAGCCTTAAAAAACCTACAATAAGTTGATATGAAAGTATACAAATACACATTAAGTTCAGAATAACCGGCAAGATAATTTAACAACAGTCGTACATTGTAGCACCAACTAATTGGAAGCACTGAAGTCAAATGAACAGAAGTTTAAGAGGGAAGAAAAAGCATTTTAAGAAGGTCTTTCAGAAATGAGAGGGCTCTGGAAGAATCTAAGGGACATAAATTAGTCAAGAGGAAAAATAAAGGTTTTATACATAGGGAACACAAGTGATAAGGG